>NW_024056342.1:0-103399 GCF_013401445.1 Tripterygium wilfordii | reverse complement strand
ATGCCTTAGAATGCTCAATTCTATGCATAGACAAGTTTTTCACGTTTCGTGCAATTTTGAACTTAACTTGGTCTATTGGCTTCTTTACCTAACGAAACGTTGTCCAAAAGCTAAACTAGCAAGTTAAGACTTCTAAGAACACTAAATAGAGTATAACGGTCCAATTGATGCCTTAGGAATGCTCAATTCTATGCATAGACAAGTTTTTCACGTTTCGTGCAATTTTGAACTTAACTTGGTCTATTGGCTTCTTTACCTAACGAAACGTTGTCCAAAAGCTAAACTAGCAAGTTAAGACTTCTAAGAACACTAAATAGAGTATAACGGTCCAATTTGATGCCTTAGGAATGCTCAATTCTATGCATAGACAAGTTTTTCACGTTTCGTGCAATTTTGAACTTAACTTGGTCTATTGGCTTCTTTACCTAACGAAACGTTGTCCAAAAGCTAAACTAGCAAGTTAAGACTTCTAAGAACACTAAATAGAGTATAACGGTCCAATTTGATGCCTTAGGAATGCTCAATTCTATGCATAGACAAGTTTTTCACGTTTCGTGCAATTTTGAACTTAACTTGGTCTATTGGCTTCTTTACCTAACGAAACGTTGTCCAAAAGCTAAACTAGCAAGTTAAGACTTCTAAGAACACTAAATAGAGTATAACGGTCCAATTTGATGCCTTAGGAATGCTCAATTCTATGCATAGACAAGTTTTTCACGTTTCGTGCAATTTTGAACTTAACTTGGTCTATTGGCTTCTTTACCTAACGAAACGTTGTCCAAAAGCTAAACTAGCAAGTTAAGACTTCTAAGAACACTAAATAGAGTATAACGGTCCAATTTGATGCCTTAGGAATGCTCAATTCTATGCATAGACAAGTTTTTCACGTTTCGTGCAATTTTGAACTTAACTTGGTCTATTGGCTTCTTTACCTAACGAAACGTTGTCCAAAAGCTAAACTAGCAAGTTAAGACTTCTAAGAACACTAAATAGAGTATAACGGTCCAATTTGATGCCTTAGGAATGCTCAATTCTATGCATAGACAAGTTTTTCACGTTTCGTGCAATTTTGAACTTAACTTGGTCTATTGGCTTCTTTACCTAACGAAACGTTGTCCAAAAGCTAAACTAGCAAGTTAAGACTTCTAAGAACACTAAATAGAGTATAACGGTCCAATTTGATGCCTTAGGAATGCTCAATTCTATGCATAGACAAGTTTTTCACGTTTCGTGCAATTTTGAACTTAACTTGGTCTATTGGCTTCTTTACCTAACGAAACGTTGTCCAAAAGCTAAACTAGCAAGTTAAGACTTCTAAGAACACTAAATAGAGTATAACGGTCCAATTTGATGCCTTAGGAATGCTCAATTCTATGCATAGACAAGTTTTTCACGTTTCGTGCAATTTTGAACTTAACTTGGTCTATTGGCTTCTTTACCTAACGAAACGTTGTCCAAAAGCTAAACTAGCAAGTTAAGACTTCTAAGAACACTAAATAGAGTATAACGGTCCAATTTGATGCCTTAGGAATGCTCAATTCTATGCATAGACAAGTTTTTCACGTTTCGTGCAATTTTGAACTTAACTTGGTCTATTGGCTTCTTTACCTAACGAAACGTTGTCCAAAAGCTAAACTAGCAAGTTAAGACTTCTAAGAACACTAAATAGAGTATAACGGTCCAATTTGATGCCTTAGGAATGCTCTTCTATGCATAGACAAGTTTTTCACGTTTCGTGCAATTTTGAACTTAACTTGGTCTATTGGCTTCTTTACCTAACGAAACGTTGTCCAAAAGCTAAACTAGCAAGTTAAGACTTCTAAGAACACTAAATAGAGTATAACGGTCCAATTTGATGCCTTAGGAATGCTCAATTCTATGCATAGACAAGTTTTTCACGTTTCGTGCAATTTTGAACTTAACTTGGTCTATTGGCTTCTTTACCTAACGAAACGTTGTCCAAAAGCTAAACTAGCAAGTTAAGACTTCTAAGAACACTAAATAGAGTATAACGGTCCAATTTGATGCCTTAGGAATGCTCAATTCTATGCATAGACAAGTTTTTCACGTTTCGTGCAATTTTGAACTTAACTTGGTCTATTGGCTTCTTTACCTAACGAAACGTTGTCCAAAAGCTAAACTAGCAAGTTAAGACTTCTAAGAACACTAAATAGAGTATAACGGTCCAATTTGATGCCTTAGGAATGCTCAATTCTATGCATAGACAAGTTTTTCACGTTTCGTGCAATTTTGAACTTAACTTGGTCTATTGGCTTCTTTACCTAACGAAACGTTGTCCAAAAGCTAAACTAGCAAGTTAAGACTTCTAAACACTAAATAGAGTATAACGGTCCAATTTGATGCCTTAGGAATGCTCAATTCTATGCATTAGACAAGTTTTTCACGTTTCGTGCAATTTTGAACTTAACTTGGTCTATTGGCTTCTTTACCTAACGAAACGTTGTCCAAAAGCTAAACTAGCAAGTTAAGACTTCTAAGAACACTAAATAGAGTATAACGGTCCAATTTGATGCCTTAGGAATGCTCAATTCTATGCATAGACAAGTTTTTCACGTTTCGTGCAATTTTGAACTTAACTTGGTCTATTGGCTTCTTTACCTAACGAAACGTTGTCCAAAAGCTAAACTAGCAAGTTAAGACTTCTAAGAACACTAAATAGAGTATAACGGTCCAATTTGATGCCTTAGGAATGCTCAATTCTATGCATAGACAAGTTTTTCACGTTTCGTGCAATTTTGAACTTAACTTGGTCTATTGGCTTCTTTACCTAACGAAACGTTGTCCAAAAGCTAAACTAGCAAGTTAAGACTTCTAAGAACACTAAATAGAGTATAACGGTCCAATTTGATGCCTTAGGAATGCTCAATTCTATGCATAGACAAGTTTTTCACGTTTCGTGCAATTTTGAACTTAACTTGGTCTATTGGCTTCTTTACCTAACGAAACGTTGTCCAAAAGCTAAACTAGCAAGTTAAGACTTCTAAGAACACTAAATAGAGTATAACGGTCCAATTTGATGCCTTAGGAATGCTCAATTCTATGCATAGACAAGTTTTTCACGTTTCGTGCAATTTTGAACTTAACTTGGTCTATTGGCTTCTTTACCTAACGAAACGTTGTCCAAAAGCTAAACTAGCAAGTTAAGACTTCTAAGAACACTAAATAGAGTATAACGGTCCAATTTGATGCCTTAGGAATGCTCAATTCTATGCATAGACAAGTTTTTCACGTTTCGTGCAATTTTGAACTTAACTTGGTCTATTGGCTTCTTTACCTAACGAAACGTTGTCCAAAAGCTAAACTAGCAAGTTAAGACTTCTAAGAACACTAAATAGAGTATAACGGTCCAATTTGATGCCTTAGGAATGCTCAATTCTATGCATAGACAAGTTTTTCACGTTTCGTGCAATTTTGAACTTAACTTGGTCTATTGGCTTCTTTACCTAACGAAACGTTGTCCAAAAGCTAAACTAGCAAGTTAAGACTTCTAAGAACACTAAATAGAGTATAACGGTCCAATTTGATGCCTTAGGAATGCTCATTTCTATGCATAGACAAGTTTTTCACGTTTCGTGCAATTTTGAACTTAACTTGGTCTATTGGCTTCTTTACCTAACGAAACGTTGTCCAAAAGCTAAACTAGCAAGTTAAGACTTCTAAGAACACTAAATAGAGTATAACGGTCCAATTTGATGCCTTAGGAATGCTCAATTCTATGCATAGACAAGTTTTTCACGTTTCGTGCAATTTTGAACTTAACTTGGTCTATTGGCTTCTTTACCTAACGAAACGTTGTCCAAAAGCTAAACTAGCAAGTTAAGACTTCTAAGAACACTAAATAGAGTATAACGGTCCAATTTGATGCCTTAGGAATGCTCAATTCTATGCATAGACAAGTTTTTCACGTTTCGTGCAATTTTGAACTTAACTTGGTCTATTGGCTTCTTTACCTAACGAAACGTTGTCCAAAAGCTAAACTAGCAAGTTAAGACTTCTAAGAACACTAAATAGAGTATAACGGTCCAATTTGATGCCTTAGGAATGCTCAATTCTATGCATAGACAAGTTTTTCACGTTTCGTGCAATTTTGAACTTAACTTGGTCTATTGGCTTCTTTACCTAACGAAACGTTGTCCAAAAGCTAAACTAGCAAGTTAAGACTTCTAAGAACACTAAATAGAGTATAACGGTCCAATTTGATGCCTTAGGAATGCTCAATTCTATGTAGACAAGTTTTTCACGTTTCGTGCAATTTTGAACTTAACTTGGTCTATTGGCTTCTTTACCTAACGAAACGTTGTCCAAAAGCTAAACTAGCAAGTTAAGACTTCTAAGAACACTAAATAGAGTATAACGGTCCAATTTGATGCCTTAGGAATGCTCAATTCTATGCATAGACAAGTTTTTCACGTTTCGTGCAATTTTGAACTTAACTTGGTCTATTGGCTTCTTTACCTAACGAAACGTTGTCCAAAAGCTAAACTAGCAAGTTAAGACTTCTAAGAACACTAAATAGAGTATAACGGTCCAATTTGATGCCTTAGGAATGCTCAATTCTATGCATAGACAAGTTTTTCACGTTTCGTGCAATTTTGAACTTAACTTGGTCTATTGGCTTCTTTACCTAACGAAACGTTGTCCAAAAGCTAAACTAGCAAGTTAAGACTTCTAAGAACACTAAATAGAGTATAACGGTCCAATTTGATGCCTTAGGAATGCTCAATTCTATGCATAGACAAGTTTTTCACGTTTCGTGCAATTTTGAACTTAACTTGGTCTATTGGCTTCTTTACCTAACGAAACGTTGTCCAAAAGCTAAACTAGGTTAAGACTTCTAAGAACACTAAATAGAGTATAACGGTCCAATTTGATGCCTTAGGAATGCTCAATTCTATGCATAGACAAGTTTTTCACGTTTCGTGCAATTTTGAACTTAACTTGGTCTATTGGCTTCTTTACCTAACGAAACGTTGTCCAAAAGCTAAACTAGCAAGTTAAGACTTCTAAGAACACTAAATAGAGTATAACGGTCCAATTTGATGCCTTAGGAATGCTCAATTCTATGCATAGACAAGTTTTTCACGTTTCGTGCAATTTTGAACTTAACTTGGTCTATTGGCTTCTTTACCTAACGAAACGTTGTCCAAAAGCTAAACTAGCAAGTTAAGACTTCTAAGAACACTAAATAGAGTATAACGGTCCAATTTGATGCCTTAGGAATGCTCAATTCTATGCATAGACAAGTTTTTCACGTTTCGTGCAATTTTGAACTTAACTTGGTCTATTGGCTTCTTTACCTAACGAAACGTTGTCCAAAAGCTAAACTAGCAAGTTAAGACTTCTAAGAACACTAAATAGAGTATAACGGTCCAATTTGATGCCTTAGGAATGCTCAATTCTATGCATAGACAAGTTTTTCACGTTTCGTGCAATTTTGAACTTAACTTGGTCTATTGGCTTCTTTACCTAACGAAACGTTGTCCAAAAGCTAAACTAGCAAGTTAAGACTTCTAAGAACACTAAATAGAGTATAACGGTCCAATTTGATGCCTTAGGAATGCTCAATTCTATGCATAGACAAGTTTTTCACGTTTCGTGCAATTTTGAACTTAACTTGGTCTATTGGCTTCTTTACCTAACGAAACGTTGTCCAAAAGCTAAACTAGCAAGTTAAGACTTCTAAGAACACTAAATAGAGTATAACGGTCCAATTTGATGCCTTAGGAATGCTCAATTCTATGCATAGACAAGTTTTTCACGTTTCGTGCAATTTTGAACTTAACTTGGTCTATTGGCTTCTTTACCTAACGAAACGTTGTCCAAAAGCTAAACTAGCAAGTTAAGACTTCTAAGAACACTAAATAGAGTATAACGGTCCAATTTGATGCCTTAGGAATGCTCAATTCTATGCATAGACAAGTTTTTCACGTTTCGTGCAATTTTGAACTTAACTTGGTCTATTGGCTTCTTTACCTAACGAAACGTTGTCCAAAAGCTAAACTAGCAAGTTAAGACTTCTAAGAACACTAAATAGAGTATAACGGTCCAATTTGATGCCTTAGGAATGCTCAATTCTATGCATAGACAAGTTTTTCACGTTTCGTGCAATTTTGAACTTAACTTGGTCTATTGGCTTCTTTACCTAACGAAACGTTGTCCAAAAGCTAAACTAGCAAGTTAAGACTTCTAAGAACACTAAATAGAGTATAACGGTCCAATTTGATGCCTTAGGAATGCTCAATTCTATGCATAGACAAGTTTTTCACGTTTCGTGCAATTTTGAACTTAACTTGGTCTATTGGCTTCTTTACCTAACGAAACGTTGTCCAAAAGCTAAACTAGCAAGTTAAGACTTCTAAGAACACTAAATAGAGTATAACGGTCCAATTTGATGCCTTAGGAATGCTCAATTCTATGCATAGACAAGTTTTTCACGTTTCGTGCAATTTTGAACTTAACTTGGTCTATTGGCTTCTTTACCTAACGAAACGTTGTCCAAAAGCTAAACTAGCAAGTTAAGACTTCTAAGAACACTAAATAGAGTATAACGGTCCAATTTGATGCCTTAGGAATGCTCAATTCTATGCATAGACAAGTTTTTCACGTTTCGTGCAATTTTGAACTTAACTTGGTCTATTGGCTTCTTTACCTAACGAAACGTTGTCCAAAAGCTAAACTAGCAAGTTAAGACTTCTAAGAACACTAAATAGAGTATAACGGTCCAATTTGATGCCTTAGGAATGCTCAATTCTATGCATAGACAAGTTTTTCACGTTTCGTGCAATTTTGAACTTAACTTGGTCTATTGGCTTCTTTACCTAACGAAACGTTGTCCAAAAGCTAAACTAGCAAGTTAAGACTTCTAAGAACACTAAATAGAGTATAACGGTCCAATTTGATGCCTTAGGAATGCTCAATTCTATGCATAGACAAGTTTTTCACGTTTCGTGCAATTTTGAACTTAACTTGGTCTATTGGCTTCTTTACCTAACGAAACGTTGTCCAAAAGCTAAACTAGCAAGTTAAGACTTCTAAGAACACTAAATAGAGTATAACGGTCCAATTTGATGCCTTAGGAATGCTCAATTCTATGCATAGACAAGTTTTTCACGTTTCGTGCAATTTTGAACTTAACTTGGTCTATTGGCTTCTTTACCTAACGAAACGTTGTCCAAAAGCTAAACTAGCAAGTTAAGACTTCTAAGAACACTAAATAGAGTATAACGGTCCAATTTGATGCCTTAGGAATGCTCAATTCTATGCATAGACAAGTTTTTCACGTTTCGTGCAATTTTGAACTTAACTTGGTCTATTGGCTTCTTTACCTAACGAAACGTTGTCCAAAAGCTAAACTAGCAAGTTAAGACTTCTAAGAACACTAAATAGAGTATAACGGTCCAATTTGATGCCTTAGGAATGCTCAATTCTATGCATAGACAAGTTTTTCACGTTTCGTGCAATTTTGAACTTAACTTGGTCTATTGGCTTCTTTACCTAACGAAACGTTGTCCAAAAGCTAAACTAGCAAGTTAAGACTTCTAAGAACACTAAATAGAGTATAACGGTCCAATTTGATGCCTTAGGAATGCTCAATTCTATGCATAGACAAGTTTTTCACGTTTCGTGCAATTTTGAACTTAACTTGGTCTATTGGCTTCTTTACCTAACGAAACGTTGTCCAAAAGCTAAACTAGCAAGTTAAGACTTCTAAGAACACTAAATAGAGTATAACGGTCCAATTTGATGCCTTAGGAATGCTCAATTCTATGCATAGACAAGTTTTTCACGTTTCGTGCAATTTTGAACTTAACTTGGTCTATTGGCTTCTTTACCTAACGAAACGTTGTCCAAAAGCTAAACTAGCAAGTTAAGACTTCTAAGAACACTAAATAGAGTATAACGGTCCAATTTGATGCCTTAGGAATGCTCAATTCTATGCATAGACAAGTTTTTCACGTTTCGTGCAATTTTGAACTTAACTTGGTCTATTGGCTTCTTTACCTAACGAAACGTTGTCCAAAAGCTAAACTAGCAAGTTAAGACTTCTAAGAACACTAAATAGAGTATAACGGTCCAATTTGATGCCTTAGGAATGCTCAATTCTATGCATAGACAAGTTTTTCACGTTTCGTGCAATTTTGAACTTAACTTGGTCTATTGGCTTCTTTACCTAACGAAACGTTGTCCAAAAGCTAAACTAGCAAGTTAAGACTTCTAAGAACACTAAATAGAGTATAACGGTCCAATTTGATGCCTTAGGAATGCTCAATTCTATGCATAGACAAGTTTTTCACGTTTCGTGCAATTTTGAACTTAACTTGGTCTATTGGCTTCTTTACCTAACGAAACGTTGTCCAAAAGCTAAACTAGCAAGTTAAGACTTCTAAGACACTAAATAGAGTATAACGGTCCAATTTGATGCCTTAGGAATGCTCAATTCTATGCATAGACAAGTTTTTCACGTTTCGTGCAATTTTGAACTTAACTTGGTCTATTGGCTTCTTTACCTAACGAAACGTTGTCCAAAAGCTAAACTAGCAAGTTAAGACTTCTAAGAACACTAAATAGAGTATAACGGTCCAATTTGATGCCTTAGGAATGCTCAATTCTATGCATAGACAAGTTTTTCACGTTTCGTGCAATTTTGAACTTAACTTGGTCTATTGGCTTCTTTACCTAACGAAACGTTGTCCAAAAGCTAAACTAGCAAGTTAAGACTTCTAAGAACACTAAATAGAGTATAACGGTCCAATTTGATGCCTTAGGAATGCTCAATTCTATGCATAGACAAGTTTTTCACGTTTCGTGCAATTTTGAACTTAACTTGGTCTATTGGCTTCTTTACCTAACGAAACGTTGTCCAAAAGCTAAACTAGCAAGTTAAGACTTCTAAGAACACTAAATAGAGTATAACGGTCCAATTTGATGCCTTAGGAATGCTCAATTCTATGCATAGACAAGTTTTTCACGTTTCGTGCAATTTTGAACTTAACTTGGTCTATTGGCTTCTTTACCTAACGAAACGTTGTCCAAAAGCTAAACTAGCAAGTTAAGACTTCTAAGAACACTAAATAGAGTATAACGGTCCAATTTGATGCCTTAGGAATGCTCAATTCTATGCATAGACAAGTTTTTCACGTTTCGTGCAATTTTGAACTTAACTTGGTCTATTGGCTTCTTTACCTAACGAAACGTTGTCCAAAAGCTAAACTAGCAAGTTAAGACTTCTAAGAACACTAAATAGAGTATAACGGTCCAATTTGATGCCTTAGGAATGCTCAATTCTATGCATAGACAAGTTTTTCACGTTTCGTGCAATTTTGAACTTAACTTGGTCTATTGGCTTCTTTACCTAACGAAACGTTGTCCAAAAGCTAAACTAGCAAGTTAAGACTTCTAAGAACACTAAATAGAGTATAACGGTCCAATTTGATGCCTTAGGAATGCTCAATTCTATGCATAGACAAGTTTTTCACGTTTCGTGCAATTTTGAACTTAACTTGGTCTATTGGCTTCTTTACCTAACGAAACGTTGTCCAAAAGCTAAACTAGCAAGTTAAGACTTCTAAGAACACTAAATAGAGTATAACGGTCCAATTTGATGCCTTAGGAATGCTCAATTCTATGCATAGACAAGTTTTTCACGTTTCGTGCAATTTTGAACTTAACTTGGTCTATTGGCTTCTTTACCTAACGAAACGTTGTCCAAAAGCTAAACTAGCAAGTTAAGACTTCTAAGAACACTAAATAGAGTATAACGGTCCAATTTGATGCCTTAGGAATGCTCAATTCTATGCATAGACAAGTTTTTCACGTTTCGTGCAATTTTGAACTTAACTTGGTCTATTGGCTTCTTTACCTAACGAAACGTTGTCCAAAAGCTAAACTAGCAAGTTAAGACTTCTAAGAACACTAAATAGAGTATAACGGTCCAATTTGATGCCTTAGGAATGCTCAATTCTATGCATAGACAAGTTTTTCACGTTTCGTGCAATTTTGAACTTAACTTGGTCTATTGGCTTCTTTACCTAACGAAACGTTGTCCAAAAGCTAAACTAGCAAGTTAAGACTTCTAAGAACACTAAATAGAGTATAACGGTCCAATTTGATTCCTTAGGAATGCTCAATTCTATGCATAGACAAGTTTTTCACGTTTCGTGCAATTTTGAACTTAACTTGGTCTATTGGCTTCTTTACCTAACGAAACGTTGTCCAAAAGCTAAACTAGCAAGTTAAGACTTCTAAGAACACTAAATAGAGTATAACGGTCCAATTTGATGTCCTTAGGAATGCTCAATTCTATGTGTAGACAAGTTTTTCACGTTTCGTGCAATTTTGAACTTAACTTGGTCTATTGGCTTCTTTACCTAACGAAACGTTGTCCAAAAGCTAAACTAGCAAGTTAAGACTTCTAAGAACACTAAATAGAGTATAACGGTCCAATTTGATTCCTTAGGAATGCTCAATTCTATGCATAGACAAGTTTTTCACGTTTCGTGCAATTTTGAACTTAACTTGGTCTATTGGCTTCTTTACCTAACGAAACGTTGTCCAAAAGCTAAACTAGCAAGTTAAGACTTCTAAGAACACTAAATAGAGTATAACGGTCCAATTTGATGCCTTAGGAATGCTCAATTCTATGCATAGACAAGTTTTTCACGTTTCGTGCAATTTTGAACTTAACTTGGTCTATTGGCTTCTTTACCTAACGAAACGTTGTCCAAAAGCTAAACTAGCAAGTTAAGACTTCTAAGAACACTAAATAGAGTATAACGGTCCAATTTGATGCCTTAGGAATGCTCAATTCTATGCATAGACAAGTTTTTCACGTTTCGTGCAATTTTGAACTTAACTTGGTCTATGGCTTCTTTACCTAACGAAACGTTGTCCAAAAGCTAAACTAGCAAGTTAAGACTTCTAAGAACACTAAATAGAGTATAACGGTCCAATTTGATGCTTAGGAATGCTCAATTCTATGTGACAAGTTTTTCTCGTTTCGTGCAATTTTGAACTTAACTTGGTCTATTGGCTTCTTTACCTAACGAAACGTTGTCCAAAAGCTAAACTAGCAAGTTAAGACTTCTAAGAACACTAAATAGAGTATAACGGTCCAATTTGATGCTTAGGAATGCTCAATTCTATGCATAGACAAGTTTTTCACGTTTCGTGCAATTTTGAACTTAACTTGGTCTATTGGCTTCTTTACCTAACGAAACGTTGTCCAAAAGCTAAACTAGCAAGTTAAGACTTCTAAGAACTCTAAATAGAGTATAACGGTCCAATTTGATGCCTTAGGAATGCTCAATTCTATGCATAGACAAGTTTTTCACGTTTCGTGCAATTTTGAACTTAACTTGGTCTATTGGCTTCTTTACCTAACGAAACGTTGTCCAAAAGCTAAACTAGCAAGTTAAGACTTCTAAGAACACTAAATAGAGTATAACGGTCCAATTGATGCCTTAGGAATGCTCAATTCTATGCATAGACAAGTTTTTCACGTTTCGTGCAATTTTGAACTTAACTTGGTCTATTGGCTTCTTTACCTAACGAAACGTTGTCCAAAAGCTAAACTAGCAAGTTAAACTTCTAGAACACTAAATAGAGTATAACGGTCCAATTTGATGCCTTAGGAATGCTCAATTCTATGCATAGACAAGTTTTTCACGTTTCGTGCAATTTTGAACTTAACTTGGTCTATTGGCTTCTTTACCTAACGAAACGTTGTCCAAAAGCTAAACTAGCAAGTTAAGACTTCTAAGAACACTAAATAGAGTATAACGGTCCAATTTGATTCCTTAGGAATGCTCAATTCTATGCATAGACAATTTTTCACGTTTCGTGCAATTTGAACTTAACTTGGTATTGGCTTCTTTACCTAACGAAACGTTGTCCAAAAGCTAAACTAGCAAGAAACATCGGAACACTAAATAGAGTATAACGGTCCAATTTGATGCCTTAGGAATGCTCAATTCTATGCATAGACAAGTTTTCACGTTTCGTGCAATTTTGAACTTAACTTGGTCTATTGGCTTCTTTACCTAACGAAACGTTGTCCAAAAGCTAAACTAGCAAGTTAACACTAAGAACACTAAATAGAGTATAACGGTCCAATTTGATGCCTTAGGAATGCTCAATTCTATGCATAGACAAGTTTTTCACGTTTCGTGCAATTTTGAACTTAACTTGGTCTATTGGCTTCTTTACCTAACGAAACGTTGTCCAAAAGCTAAACTAGCAAGTTAAGACTTCAAGAACACTAAATAGAGTAACGGTCCAATTTGATCTTAGGAATGCTCAATTCTATGTAGACAAGTTTTTCACGTTTCGTGCAATTTTTGAACTTAACTTGGTCTATTGGCTTCTTTACCTAACGAAACGTTGTCCAAAAGCTAAACTAGCAAGTTAAGACTTCTAAGAACACTAAATAGAGTATAACGGTCCAATTTGATGCCTTAGGAATGCTCAATTCTATGCATAGACAAGTTTTTCACGTTCGTGAATTTTGAACTTAACTTGGTCTATTGGCTTCTTTACCTAACGAAACGTTGTCCAAAAGCTAAACTAGCAAGTTAAGACTTCTAAGAACACTAAATAGAGTATAACGGTCCAATTTGATGCCTTAGGAATGCTCAATTCTATGCATAGACAAGTTTTTCACGTTTCGTGCAATTTTGAACTTAACTTGGTCTATTGGCTTCTTTACCTAACGAAACGTTGTCCAAAAGCTAAACTAGCAAGTTAACACTAAGAACACTAAATAGAGTATAACGGTCCAATTTGATGCCTTAGGAATGCTCATTCTATGTAGACAAGTTTTTCACGTTTCGTGCAATTTTGAACTTAACTTGGTCTATTGGCTTCTTTACCTAACGAAACGTTGTCCAAAAGCTAAACTAGCAAGTTAAGACTTCTAAGAACACTAAATAGAGTATAACGGTCCAATTTGATGCCTTAGGAATGCTCATTCTATGCATAGACAAGTTTTTCACGTTTCGTGCAATTTTGAACTTAACTTGGTCTATTGGCTTCTTTACCTAACGAAACGTTGTCCAAAAGCTAAACTAGCAAGTTAAGACTTCTAAGAACACTAAATAGAGTATAACGGTCCAATTTGATGCCTTAGGAATGCTCAATTCTATGTAGACAAGTTTTTCACGTTTCGTGCAATTTTGAACTTAACTTGGTCTATTGGCTTCTTTACCTAACGAAACGTTGTCCAAAAGCTAAACTAGCAAGTTAAGACTTCTAAGAACACTAAATAGAGTATAACGGTCCAATTTGATGCCTTAGGAATGCTCAATTCTATGTAGACAAGTTTTTCACGTTTCGTGCAATTTTGCAACTTAACTTGGTCTATTGGCTTCTTTACCTAACGAAACGTTGTCCAAAAGCTAAACTAGCAAGTTAAGACTTCTAAGAAACACTAAATAGAGTATAACGGTCCAATTGATGCCTTAGGAATGCTCAATTCTATGTAGACAAGTTTTTCACGTTTCGTGCAATTTTGAACTTAACTTGGTCTATTGGCTTCTTTACCTAACGAAACGTTGTCCAAAAGCTAAACTAGCAAGTTAAGACTTCTAAGAACACTAAATAGAGTATAACGGTCCAATTTGATGCCTTAGGAATGCTCAATTCTATGTAGACAAGTTTTTCACGTTTCGTGCAATTTTGAACTTAACTTGGTCTATTGGCTTCTTTACCTAACGAAACGTTGTCCAAAAGCTAAACTAGCAAGTTAAGACTTCTAAGAACACTAAATAGAGTATAACGGTCCAATTTGATGCCTTAGGAATGCTCAATTCTATGTAGACAAGTTTTTCACGTTTCGTGCAATTTTGAACTTAACTTGGTCTATTGGCTTCTTACCTAACGAAACGTTGTCCAAAAGCTAAACTAGCAAGTTAAGACTCTAAGAACACTAAATAGAGTATAACGGTCCAATTTGATGCCTTAGGAATGCTCAATTCTATGCATAGACAAGTTTTTCACGTTTCGTGCAATTTTGAACTTAACTTGGTCTATTGGCTTCTTTACCTAACGAAACGTTGTCCAAAAGCTAAACTAGCAAGTTAAGACTTCTAAGAACACTAAATAGAGTATAACGGTCCAATTTGATGCCTTAGGAATGCTCAATTCTATGCATAGACAAGTTTTTCACGTTTCGTGCAATTTTGAACTTAACTTGGTCTATTGGCTTCTTTACCTAACGAAACGTTGTCCAAAAGCTAAACTAGCAAGTAAGACTTCTAAGAACACTAAATAGAGTATAACGGTCCAATTTGATGCCTTAGGAATGCTCATTCTATGCATAGACAAGTTTTTCACGTTTCGTGCAATTTTGAACTTAACTTGGTCTATTGGCTTCTTACCTAACGAAACGTTGTCCAAAAGCTAAACTAGCAAGTTAAGACTTCTAAGAACACTAAATAGAGTATAACGGTCCAATTTGATGCCTTAGGAATGCTCAATTCTATGCATAGACAAGTTTTTCACGTTTCGTGCAATTTTGAACTTAACTTGGTCTATTGGCTTCTTTACCTAACGAAACGTTGTCCAAAAGCTAAACTAGCAAGTTAAGACTTCTAAGAACACTAAATAGAGTATAACGGTCCAATTGATGCCTTAGGAATGCTCAATTCTATGTAGACAAGTTTTTCACGTTTCGTGCAATTTTGAACTTAACTTGGTCTATTGGCTTCTTTACCTAACGAAACGTTGTCCAAAAGCTAAACTAGCAAGTTAAGACTTCTAAGAACACTAAATAGAGTATAACGGTCCAATATGATGCCTTAGGAATGCTCAATTCTATGCATAGACAAGTTTTTCACGTTTCGTGCAATTTTGAACTTAACTTGGTCTATTGGCTTCTTTACCTAACGAACATTGTCCAAAGCTAAACTAGCAAGTTAAGACTTCTAAGAACACTAAATAGAGTATAACGGTCCAATATGATGCCTTAGGAATGCTCAATTCTATGCATAGACAAGTTTTTCACGTTTCGTGCAATTTTGAACTTAACTTGGTCTATTGGCTTCTTTACCTAACGAAACGTTGTCCAAAAGCTAAACTAGCAAGTTAAGACTTCTAAGAACACTAAATAGAGTATAACGGTCCATATTGATGCCTTAGGAATGCTCAATTCTATGCATAGACAAGTTTTTCACGTTTCGTGCAATTTTGAACTTAACTTGGTCTATTGGCTTCTTTACCTAACGAAACGTTGTCCAAAAGCTAAACTAGCAAGTTAAGACTTCTAAGAACACTAAATAGAGTATAACGGTCCAATTTGATGTCTTAGGAATGCTCAATTCTATGTGTAGACAAGTTTTTCCGTTTCGTGCAATTTTCAACTTAAACTTGGTCTATTGGCTTCTTTACCTAACGAAACGTTGTCCAAAAGCTAAACTAGCAAGTTAAGACTTCTAAGAACACTAAATAGAGTATAACGGTCCAATTTGATTCCTTAGGAATGCTCAATTCTATTGCATAGACAAGTTTTTCACGTTTCGTGCAATTTTGAACTTAACTTGGTCTATTGGCTTCTTTACCTAACGAAACGTTGTCCAAAAGCTAAACTAGGCAAGTTAAAGACTTCTAAGAACACTAAATAGAGTATAACGGTCCAATTTGATGCCTTAGGAATGCTCAAGTTCTATGCATAGACAAGTTTTTTCACGTTTCGTGCAATTTTGAACTTAACTTGGTCTATTGGCTTCTTTACCTAACGAAACGTTGTCCAAAAGCTAAACTAGCCAGTTAAGACTTCTAAGAACACTAAATAGAGTATAACGGTCCAATTGATGCCTTAGGAATGCTCAATTCTATTGCATAGACAAGTTTTTCACGTTCGTGCAATTTTGAACTTAACTTGGTCTATTGGCTTCTTTACCTACGAAACGTTGTCCACAAAAGCTAAACTAGCAAGTTAGAACATTCGTAGAACACTAAATAGAGT
Source organism: Tripterygium wilfordii (assembly GCF_013401445.1). Lineage (NCBI taxonomy): Eukaryota > Viridiplantae > Streptophyta > Magnoliopsida > Celastrales > Celastraceae > Tripterygium > Tripterygium wilfordii. The sequence continues at coordinate 87,420 of NW_024056342.1, read as the reverse complement.
ATAACTGGTCCAATTTGATTGCCTTAGGAATGCTCCAATTCTATGCATAGACAGTTTTTTCATCGTTTCGTGCAATTTTGAACTTAACTTGGTCTATTGGCTTCTTTACCTAACGAAACGTTGTCCAAAAGCTAAACTAGCAAGTTAAGACTTCTAAGAACACTAAATAGAGTATAACGGTCCAATTTGATTCCTTAGGAATGCTCAATTCTATGCATAGAGCAAGTTTTTCCTCGTTTCGTGTAATTTGAACTTAACTTGGTCTATTGGCTTCTTTACCTAACGGAAACGTTGTCCAAAAGCTAAACTAGCAAGTTAAGACTTCCTAAGAACTACTAAATAGAGTATAACGGTCCAATTTGATGCCTTAGGAATGCTCAAGTTCTATGGCGTAGACCAAGTTTTTCACGTTTCGTGCAATTTTGAACTTAACTTGGTCTATTGGCTTCTTTACCTAACGAAACGTTGTCCAAAAGCTAAACTAGCAAGTTAAGACTTTCTAAGAACACTAAATAGAGTATAACGGTCCAATATGATGCCTTAGGAATGCTCAATTCGATGCATAGACAAGTTTTTTCACGTTTCGTGCAATTTTGAACTTAACTTGGTCTATTGGCTTCTTTACCTAACGAAACGTTGTCCAAAAGCTAAACTAGCAAGTTAAAACATCGTAGAACACTAAATAGAGTATAAATGTCCAATTTGATGCCTTAGGAATGCTCAGTTCTATTTGTAGACAAGTTTTCATCGTTTCGTGCAATTTTGAACTTAACCTGGTCTATTGGCTTCTTTACCGAACGAAACGTTGTCCAAAAGGTAAACTAGAAGTGAAGACTTCTAAGAACACTAAATAGAGTATAACGATCCAATTTGATGCCTTAGGAATGCTCAATTCTATGCATAGACAAGTTTTTCACGTTTCGTGCAATTTTGAACTTAACTTGGTCTATTGGCTTCTTTACCTAACGAAACGTTGTCCAAAATGCTAAACTAGCAAGTTAAGACTTCTAAGAACACTAAATAGAGTATAACGGTCCATTTGATGTCTTAGGAATGCTCAATTCTATGTGTAGACAAGTTTTTCTCGTTTCGTGCAATTTTCAACTTAACTTGGTCTATTGGCTTCTTTACCTAACGGAAACGTTGTCCAAAAGCTAAACTAGAAAGTTAAGACTTCTAAGAACACTAAATAGAGTATAACGGTCCAATATGATTCCTTAGGAATGCTCAATTCTATGCATAGACAAGTTTTTCACGTTTCGTGCAATTTTGAACTTAACTTGGTCTATTGGCTTCTTTACCTAACGAAACGTTGTCCAAAAGCTAAACTAGCAAGTTAAAACATCTAGAACACTAAATAGAGTATAACGGTCCAATTTGATGCCTTAGGAATGCTCAGTTCTATTTGTAGACAAGTTTTTCACGTTTCGTGCAATTTTTCAACTTAACTTGGTCTATTGGCTTCTTTACCTAACGAAACGTTGTCCAAAAGCTAAACTAGCAAGTTAAGACTTCTAAGAACACTAAATAGAGTATAACGGTCCAATATGATGCCTTAGGAATGCTCAATTCTATGCATAGACAAGTTTTTCACGTTTCGTGCAATTTTGAACTTAACTTGGTCTATTGGCTTCTTTACCTAACGAAACGTTGTCCAAAAGCTAAACTAGCAAGTTAAGACATCGTAGAACACTAAATAGAGTATAACGGTCCAATTATGATGCCTTAGGAATGCTCAGTCTATTGCATAGACAAGTTTTTTCACGTTTCGTGCAATTTTGAACTTAACTTGGTCTATTGGCTTCTTTACCTAACGAAACGTTGTCCAAAAGCTAAACTAGCAAGTTAAGACTTCTAAGAACACTAAATAGAGTATAACGGTCCCAATTTGATTCCTTAGGAATGCTCAATTCTATTGCATAGACAAGTTTTTCACGTTTCGTGCAATTTTGAACTTAACTTGGTCTATTGGCTTCTTTACCTAACGAAACGTTGTCCAAAAGCTAAACTAGCAAGTTAAGACTTCTAAGAACACTAAATAGAGTATAACGGTCCAATTTGATTCCTTAGGAATGCTCAATTCTATGCATAGACAAGTTTTTCACGTTTCGTACAATTTTGAACTTAACTTGGTCTATTGGCTTCTTTACCTAACGAAACGTTGTCCAAAAGCTAAACTAGCAAGTTAAGACTTCTAAGAACTCTAAATAGAGTATAACGGACCAATTTGATGCTTTAGGAATGCTCAATTCGATGCATAGACAAGTTTTTCACGATTAGTGCAATTTTGAACTTAACTTGGTCTATTGGCTTCTTTACCTAATGAAACGTTGTCCAAAAGCTAAACTAGCAACTTAAGACTTCTAAGAACACTAAATAGAGTATAACGGTCCAATATGATGCCTTAGGAATGCTCAATTCTATGCATAGACAAGTTTTTCACGTTTCGTGCAATTTTGAACTTAACTTGGTCTATTGGCTTCTTTACCTAACGAAACGTTGTCCAATAGCTAAACTAGCAAGTTAAAACATCGTAGAACACTAAATAGAGTATAACGGTCCAATTTGATGCCTTAGGAATGCTCAGTTCTATTTGTAGACAAGTTTTTCTCGTTTCGTGCAATTTTGAACTTAACTTGGTCTATTGGCTTCTTTACCTAACGAAACGTCGTCCAAAAGCTAAACTAGCAAGTTAAGACTTCTAAGAACACTAAATAGAGTATAACGGTCCAATATGATGCCTTAGGAATGCTCATTCTATGCATAGACAAGTTTTTCACGTTTCGTGCAATTTTGAACTTAACTTGGTCTATTGGCTTCTTTACCTAACGAAACGTTGTCCAAAAGCTAAACTAGCAAGTTAAAGACTTCTAAGAACACTAAATAGAGTATAACGGTCCAATATTGATGCCTTAGGAATGCTCATTCTATGCATAGACAAGTTTTTCACGTTTCGTGCAATTTTGAACTTAACTTGGTCTATTGGCTTCTTTACCTAACGAAACGTTGTCCAAAAGCTAAACTAGCAAGTTAAGACTTCTAAGAACACTAAATAGAGTATAACGGTCCAATTTGATGTCCTTAGGAATGCTCAATTCTATGTGTAGACAAGTTTTTTCACGTTTCGTGCAATTTTCAACTTAACTTGGTCTATTGGCTTCTTTACCTAACGAAACGTTGTCCAAAAGCTAAACTAGCAAGTTAAGACTTCTAAGAACACTAAATAGAGTATAACGGTCCAATTTGATTCTTAGGAATGCTCAATTCTATGCATAGACAAGTTCTTCACGTTTCGTGCAATTTTGAACTTAACTTGGTCTATTGGCTTCTTTACCTAACGAAACGTTGTCCAAAAGCTAAACTAGCAAGTTAAGACATTCGTAAGAACACTAAATAGAGTATAACGGTCCAATTGATGCCTTAGGAATGCTCAGTTCTATTTGTAGACAAGTTTTTCACGTTTCGTGCAATTTTCAACTTAACTTGGTCTATTGGCTTCTTTACCTAACGAAACGTTGTCCAAAAGCTAAACTAGCAAGTTAAGACTTCTAAGAACACTAAATAGAGTATAACGGTCCAATATGATGCCTTAGGAATGCTCAATTCTATGCATAGACAAGTTTTCACGTTTCGTGCAATTTTGAACTTAACTTGGTCTATTGGCTTCTTTACCTAACGAAACGTTGTCCAAAAGCTAAACTAGCAAGTTAAAACATCGTAGAACACTAAATAGAGTATAACGGTCCAATTTGATGCCTTAGGAATGCTCAGTTCTATTTGTAGACAAGTTTTTCACGTTTCGTGCAATTTTCAACTTAACTTGGTCTATTGGCTTCTTTACCTAACGAAACGTTGTCCAAAAGCTAAACTAGCAAGTTAAGACTTCTAAGAACACTAAATAGAGTATAACGGTCCAATATTGATTCCTTAGGAATGCTCAATTCTATGCATAGACAAGTTTTTCACGTTTCGTGCAATTTTGAACTTAACTTGGTCTATTGGCTTCTTTACCTAACGAAACGTTGTCCAAAAGCTAAACTAGCAAGTTAAAGACTCGTAGAACACTAAATAGAGTATAACGGTCCAATTTGATGCCTTAGGAATGCTCAAGTTCTATTGCTAGACAAGTTTTTCACGTTCGTGCAATTTTGAACTTAACTTGGTCTATTGGCTTCTTTACCTAACGAAACGTTGTCCAAAAGCTAAACTAGCAAGTTAAGACTTCTAAGAACACTAAATAGAGTATAACGGTCCCAATTTGATGCCTTAGGAATGCTCAATTCTATGCATAGACAAGTTTTTCACGTTTCGTGCAATTTTGAACTTAACTTGGTCTATTGGCTTCTTTACCTAACGAAACGTTGTCCAAAAGCTAAACTAGCAAGTAAGACTTCTAAGAACACTAAATAGAGTATAACGGTCCCAATTGATGCTTAGAATGCTCAATTCTATGTATAGACAAGTTTTTCACGTTCGTGCAATTTTGAACTTAACTTGGTCTATTGGCTTCTTTACCTAATGAAACGTTGTCCAAAAGCTAAACTAGCAAGTTAAGACTTCTAAGAACACTAAATAGAGTAGAACGGTCCAATATGATGCCTTAGGAATGCTCAATTCTATTGCATAGACAAGTTTTTCACGTTTCGTGCAATTTTGAACTTAACTTGGTCTATTGGCTTCTTTACCTAACGAAACGTTGTCCAAAAGCTAAACTAGCAAGTTAAAACATCGTAGAACACATAAATAGAGTATAACGGTCCAATTTGATGCCTTAGGAATGCTCAGTTCTATTTGTAGACAAGTTTTTCTACGTTTCGTGCAATTTTGAACTTAACTTGGTCTATTGGCCTTCTTTACCTAACGAAACGTTGTCCAAAAGCTAAACTAGCAAGTTAAGACTTCTAAGAACACTAAATAGAGTATAACGGTCCAATTTGATGCCTTAGGAATGCTCATTCTATGCATAGACAAGTTTTTCACGTTTCGTGCAATTTTGAACTTAACTTGGTCTATTGGCTTCTTTACCTAACGAAACGTTGTCCAAAAGCTAAACTAGCAAGTTAAGACTTCTAAGAACACTAAATAGAGTATAACGGTCCAATTTGATGTCCTTAGGAATGCTCAATTTCTATGTGTAGACAAGTTTTTCACGTTTCGTGCAATTTTCAACTTAACTTGGTCTATTGGCTTCTTTACCTAACGAAACGTTGTCCAAAGCTAAACTAGCAAGTTAAGACTTCTAAGAACACTAAATAGAGTATAACGGTCCAATTTGATGCCTTAGGAATGCTCAATTCTATGCATAGACAAGTTTTTCACGTTTCGTGCAATTTTGAACTTAACTTGGTCTATTGGCTTCTTTACCTAACGAAAACGTTGTCCAAAAGCTAAACTAGCAAGTTAAGACATTCGTAAGAACACTAAATAGAGTATAACGGTCCAATTTGATGCCTTAGGAATGCTCAGTTCTATTTGCATAGACAAGTTTTTCACGTTTCGTGCAATTTTGAACTTAACTTGGTCTATTGGCTTCTTTACCTAACGAAACGTTGTCCAAAGCTAAACTAGCAAGTTAAGACTTCTAAGAACACTAAATAGAGTATAACGGTCCAATATGATGCCTTAGGAATGCTCAATTCTATGCATAGACAAGTTTTTCACGTTTCGTGCAATTTTGAACTTAACTTGGTCTATTGGCTTCTTTACCTAACGAAACGTCTGTCCAAAGCTAAACTAGCAAGTTAAAACATCGTAGAACACTAAATAGAGTATAACGGTCCAATTTGATGCCTTAGGAATGCTCAGTTCTATTGCATAGACAAGTTTTTCACGTTTCGTCATTTTGAACTTAACTTGGTCTATTGGCTTCTTTACCTAACGAAACATTGTCCAAAGCTAAACTAGCAAGTTAAGACTTCTAAGAACACTAAATAGAGTATAACGGTCCAATTATGATGCCTTAGGAATGCTCAATTCTATGCATAGACAAGTTTTTTCACGTTTCGTGCAATTTTGAACTAACTTGGTCTATTGGCTTCTTTACCTAACGAAACGTTGTCCAAAAGCTAAACTAGCAAGTTAAGACTTCTAAGAACACTAAATAGAGTATAACGGTCCAATCTGATGCCTTAGAATGCTCAATTCTATGCATAGACAATTTTTCACGTTTCGTGCAATTTTGAACTTAACTTGGTCTATTGGCTTCTTTACCTAACGAAACGTTGTCCAAAAGCTAAACTAGCAAGTTAAGACTTCTAAGAACACTAAATAGAGTATAACGGTCCAATATGATGCCTTAGGAATGCTCAATTCTATGCATAGACAAGTTTTTCACGTTTCGTGCAATTTTGAACTTAACTTGGTCTATTGGCTTCTTTACCTAACGAAACGTTGTCCAAAAGCTAAACTAGCAAGTTAAACATCGTATAGAACACTAAATAGAGTATAACGGTCCAATTTGATGCCTTAGGAATGCTCAGTTCTATTTGTAGACATGTTTTTCTCGTTTCGTGCAATTTTTAACTTAACTTGGTCTATTGGCTTCTTTACCTAATGAAACGTCGTCCAAAATCTAAACTAGCAAGTTAAGACTTCTAAGAACTCTAAATAGAGTATAACGGTCCAATTTGATGCCTTAGGAATGCTCAATTCGATGCATATACAAGTTTTTCACGTTTCGTGCAATTTTGAACTTAACTTGGTCTATTGGCTTCTTTACCTAACGAAACGTTGTCCAAAAGCTAAACTAGCAAGTTAAGACTTCTAAGAACACTAAATAGAGTATAACGGTCCAATATGATGCCTTAGGAATGCTCAATTCTATGCATAGACAAGTTTTCACGTTTCGTGCAATTTTGAACTTAACTTGGTCTATTGGCTTCTTTACCTAACGAAACGTTGTCCAAAAGCTAAACTAGCAAGTTAAAACATCGTAGAACACTAAATAGAGTATAACGGTCCAATTTGATGCCTTAGGAATGCTCAGTTCTATTTGTAGACAAGTTTTTCACGTTTCATGCAATTTTCAACTTAACTTGGTCTATTGGCTTCTTTACCTAACGAAACGTTGTCCAAAAGCTAAATTAGCAAGTTAAGACTTCTAAGAACACGTAAATAGAGTATAACGGTCCAATTATGATGCCTTAGGAATGCTCAATTCTATGCATAGACAAGTTTTTTCACGTTTCGTGCTAATTTTGAACTTAACTTGGTCTATTGGCTTCTTTACCTAACGAAACGCTTGTCCAAAAGCTAAACTAGCAAGTTAAAACATTCGTAGAACACTAAATAGAGTATAACGGTCCAATTTGATGCCTTAGGAATGCTCAGTTCTATTTGTAGACAAGTTTTTCACGTTTCGTGCTATTTTCAACTTAACTTGGTCTATTGGCTTCTTTACCTAACGAAACGTTGTCCAAAAGCTAAACTAGCAAGTTAAGACTTCTAAGAACACTAAATAGAGTATAACGGTCCAATATGATGCCTTAGGAATGCTCAATTCTATGCATAGACAAGTTTTTCACGTTTCGTGCAATTTTTGAACTTAACTTGGTCTATTGGCTTCTTTACCTAACGAAACGTTGTCCAAAAGCTAAACTAGCAAGTTAAAACATTCGTAAGAACACTAAATAGAGTATAACGGTCCAATTTGATGCCTTAGGAATGCTCAGTTCTATTTGTAGACAATGTTTTTCTCGTTTCGTGCAATTTTTAACTTAACTTGGTCTATTGGCTTCTTTACCTAATGAAACGTCGTCCAAAATCTAAACTAGCAAGTTAAGACTTCTAAGAACTCTAAATAGAGTATAACGGTCCAATTTGATGCCTTAGGAATGCTCAATTCGATGCATATACAAGTTTTTCACGTTTCGTGCAATTTTGAACTTAACTTGGTCTATTGGCTTCTTTACCTAACGAAACGTTGTCCAAAAGCTAAACTAGCAAGTTAAGACTTCTAAGAACACTAAATAGAGTATAACGGTCCAATATGATGCCTTAGGAATGCTCCATTCTATGCATAGACAAGTTTTTCACGTTTCGTGCAATTTTGAACTTAACTTGGTCTATTGGCTTCTTTACCTAACGAAACGTTGTCCAAAAGCGAAACTAGCAAGTTAAAACATCGTAGAACACTAAATAGAGTATAACGGTCCAATTTGATGCCTTAGGAATGCTCAGTTCTATTTGTAGACATGTTTTTCTCGTTTCGTGCAATTTTGAACTTAACTTGGTCTATTGGCTTCTTTACCTAATGAAACGTCGTCCAAAATCTAAACTAGCAAGTTAAGACTTCTAAGAACTCTAAATAGAGTATAACGGTCCAATTTGATGCCTTAGGAATGCTCAATTTGATGCATATACAAGTTTTTCACGTTTCGTGCAATTTTGAACTTAACTTGGTCTATTGGCTTCTTTACCTAACGAAACGTTGTCCAAAAGCTAAACTAGCAAGTTAAGACTTCTAAGAACACTAAATAGAGTATAACGGTCCAATATGATGCCTTAGGAATGCTCAATTCTATGCATAGACAAGTTTTTCACGTTTCGTGCAATTTTGAACTTAACTTGGTCTATTGGCTTCTTTACCTAACGAAACGCTGTCCAAAAGCTAAACTAGCAAGTTAAAACATCGTAGAACACTAAATAGAGTATAACGGTCCAATTTGATGCCTTAGGAATGCTCAGTTCTATTTGTAGACAAGTTTTTCACGTTTCGTGCTATTTTCAACTTAACTTGGTCTATTGGCTTCTTTACCTAACGAAATGTTGTCCAAAAGCTAAACTAGCAAGTTAAGACTTCTAAGAACACTAAATAGAGTATAACGGTCCAATATGATGCCTTAGGAATGCTCAATTCTATGCATAGACAAGTTTTTCACGTTTCGTGCAATTTTGAACTTAACTTGGTCTATTGGCTTCTTTACCTAACGAAACGTTGTCCAAAAGCTAAACTAGCAAGTTAAAACATCGTAGAACACTAAATAGAGTATAACGGTCCAATTTGATGCCTTAGGAATGCTCAGTTCTATTTGTAGACATGTTTTTCTCGTTTCGTGCAATTTTTAACTTAACTTGGTCTATTGGCTTCTTTACCTAATGAAACGTCGTCCAAAATCTAAACTAGCAAGTTAAGACTTCTAAGAACTCTAAATAGAGTATAACGGTCCAATTTGATGCCTTAGGAATGCTCAATTCGATGCATATACAAGTTTTTCACGTTTCATGCAATTTTGAACTTAACTTGGTCTATTGGCTTCTTTACCTAACGAAACGTTGTCCAAAAGCTAAACTAGCAAGCTAAGACTTCTAAGAACACTAAATAGAGTATAATGGTCCAATATGATGCCTTAGGAATGCTCAGTTCTATTTGTAGACATGTTTTTCACGTTTCGTGCAATTTTGAACTTAACTTGGTCTATTGGCTTCTTTACCTAATGAAACGTTGTCCAAAAGCGAAACTAGCAAGTTAAAACATCGTAGAACACTAAATAGAGTATAACGGTCCAATTTGATGCCTTAGGAATGCTCAATTCGATGCATATACAAGTTTTTCACGTTTCGTGCAATTTTGAACTTAACTTGGTCTATTGGCTTCTTTACCTAATGAAACGTCGTCCAAAATCTAAACTAGCAAGTTAAGACTTCTAAGAACTCTAAATAGAGTATAACGGTCCAATTTGATGCCTTAGGAATGCTCAATTCGATGCATAGACAAGTTTTTCACGTTTCGTGCAATTTTGAACTTAACTTGGTCTATTGGCTTCTTTACCTAACGAAACGTTGTCCAAAAGCTAAACTAGCAAGTTAAGACTTCTAAGAACACTAAATAGAGTATAACGGTCCAATATTGATGCCTTAGGAATGCTCAATTCTATGCATAGACAAGTTTTTCACGTTTCGTGCAATTTTGAACTTAACTTGGTCTATTGGCTTCTTTACCTAATCGAAACGTTGTCCAAAAGCTAAACTAGCAAGTTAAACATCGTAGAACACTAAATAGAGTATAACGGTCCAATTTGATGCCTTAGGAATGCTCAAGTTCTATTTGCATAGACAAGTTTTTCACGTTTCGTGCAATTTTCAACTTAACTTGGTCTATTGGCTTCTTTACCTAACGAAACGTTGTCCAAAGCTAAACTAGCAAGTTAAGACTTCTAAGAACACTAAATAGAGTATAACGGTCCAATATGATGCCTTAGGAATGCTCAATTCTATGCATAGACAAGTTTTTCACGTTTCGTGCAATTTTGAACTTAACTTGGTCTATTGGCTTCTTTACCTAACGAAACGCTTGTCCAAAAGCTAAACTAGCAAGTTAAAACATCGTAGAACACTAAATAGAGTATAACGGTCCAATTTGATGCCTTAGGAATGCTCAGTTCTATTTGTAGACAAGTTTTTCACGTTTCGTGCTATTTTTCAACTTAACTTGGTCTATTGGCTTCTTTACCTAACGAAACGTTGTCCAAAAGCTAAACTAGCAAGTTAAGACTTCTAACAACACTAAATAGAGTATAACGGTCCAATTTGATGTCTTAGGAATGCTCAATTCTATGTGTAGACAAGTTTTTCTCACGTTTCGTACAATTTTCAACTTAACTTGGTCTATTGGCTTCTTTACCTAACGAAACGTTGTCCAAAAGCTAAACTAGCAAGTTAAGACTTCTAAGAACACTAAATAGAGTATAACGGTCCAATTTGATTCCTTAGGAATGCTCAATTCTATGCATAGACAAGTTTTTCACGTTTCGTGCAATTTGAACTTAACTTGGTCTATTGGCTTCTTTACCTAACGAAACGTTGTCCAAAAGCTAAACTAGCTAGTTAAAACATCGTAGAACACTAAATAGAGTATAACGGTCCAATTTGATGCCTTAAGAATGCTCAGTTCTATTTGTAGACATGTTTTTCTCGTTTCGTGCAATTTTGAACTTAACTTGGTCTATTGGCTTCTTTACCTAATGAAACGTCGTCCAAAATCTAAACTAGCAAGTTAAGACTTCTAAGAACTCTAAATAGAGTATAACGGTGCAATTTGATGCCTTACGAATGCTCAATTCGATGCATATACAAGTTTTTCACGTTTCGTGAAATTTTGAACTTAACTTGGTCTATTGGCTTCTTTACCTAACGAAACGTTGTCCAAAAGCTAAACTAGCAAGTTAAGACTTCTAAGAACACTAAATAGAGTATAACGGTCCAATATGATGCCTTAGGAATGCTCAATTCTATGCATAGACAAGTTTTTCACGTCTCGTGCAATTTTGAACTTAACTTGGTCTATTGGCTTCTTTACCTAACGAAATGTTGTCCAAAAGCTAAACTAGCAAGCTAAGACTTCTAAGAACACTAAATAGAGTATAATGGTCCAATATGATGCCTTAGGAATGCTCAGTTCTATTTGTAGACATGTTTTTCACGTTTCGTGCAATTTTGAACTTAACTTGGTCTATTGGCTTCTTTACCTAATGAAACGTTGTCCAAAAGCGAAACTAGCAAGTTAAAACATCGTAGAACACTAAATAGAGTATAACGGTCCAATTTGATGCCTTAGGAATGCTCAATTCGATGCATATACAAGTTTTTCACGTTTCGTGCAATTTTGAACTTAACTTGGTCTATTGGCTTCTTTACCTAATGAAACGTCGTCCAAAATCTAAACTAGCAAGTTAAGACTTCTAAGAACTCTAAATAGAGTATAACGGTCCAATTTGATGCCTTAGGAATGCTCAATTCGATGCATAGACAAGTTTTTCACGTTTCGTGCAATTTTGAACTTAACTTGGTCTATTGGCTTCTTTACCTAACGAAACGTTGTCCAAAAGCTAAACTAGCAAGTTAAGACTTCTAAGAACACTAAATAGAGTATAACGGTCCAATATGATGCCTTAGGAATGCTCAATTCTATGCATAGACAAGTTTTTCACGTTTCGTGCAATTTTGAACTTAACTTGGTCTATTGGCTTCTTTACCTATCGAAACGTTGTCCAAAAGCTAAAACTAGCAAGTTTAAAACATCGTAGAACACTAAATAGAGCATAACGGTCCAATTTGATGCCTTAGGAATGCTCAGTTCTATTTGTAGACAAGTTTTTCACGTTTCGTGCAATTTTCAACTTAACTTGGTCTATTGGCTTCTTTACCTAACGAAACGTTGTACAAAAGCTAAACTAGCAAGTTAAGACTTCTAAGAACACTAAATAGAGTATAACGGTCCAATATGATGCCTTAGGAATGCTCAATTCTATGCATAGACAAGTTTTTCACGTTTCGTGCAATTTTGAACTTAACTTGGTCTATTGGCTTCTTTACCTAACGAAACGCTGTCCAAAAGCTAAACTAGCAAGTTAAAACATCGTAGAACACTAAATAGAGTATAACGGTCCAATTTGATGCCTTAGGAATGCTCAGTTCTATTTGTAGACAAGTTTTTCACGTTTCGTGCTATTTTCAACTTAACTTGGTCTATTGGCTTCTTTACCTAACGAAACGTTGTCCAAAAGCTAAACTAGCAAGTTAAGACTTCTAACAACACTAAATAGAGTATAACGGTCCAATTTGATGTCTTAGGAATGCTCAATTCTATGTGTAGATAAGTTTTTCTCATTTCGTACAATTTTCAACTTAACTTGGTCTATTGGCTTCTTTACCTAACGAAACGTTGTCCAAAAGCTAAACTAGCAAGTTAAGACTTCTAAGAACACTAAATAGAGTATAACGGTCCAATTTGATTCCTTAGGAATGCTCAATTCTATGCATAGACAAGTTTTTCACGTTTCGTGCAATTTTGAACTTAACTTGGTGTATTGGCTTCTTTACCTAACGAAACGTTGTCCAAAAGCTAAACTAGCTAGTTAAAACATCGTAGAACACTAAATAGAGTATAACGGTCCAATTTGATGCCTTAAGAATGCTCAGTTCTATTTGTAGACATGTTTTTCTCGTTTCGTGCAATTTTGAACTTAACTTGGTCTATTGGCTTCTTTACCTAATGAAACGTCGTCCAAAATCTAAACTAGCAAGTTAAGACTTCTAAGAACTCTAAATAGAGTATAACGGTGCAATTTGATGCCTTACGAATGCTCAATTCGATGCATATACAAGTTTTTCACGTTTCGTGAAATTTTGAACTTAACTTGGTCTATTGGCTTCTTTACCTAACGAAACGTTGTCCAAAAGCTAAACTAGCAAGTTAAGACTTCTAAGAACACTAAATAGAGTATAACGGTCCAATATGATGCCTTAGGAATGCTCAATTCTATGCATAGACAAGTTTTTCACGTTTCGTGCAATTTTGAACTTAACTTGGTCTATTGGCTTCTTTACCTAACGAAACGTTGTCCAAAAGCTAAACTAGCAAGTTAAAACATCGTAGAACACTAAATAGAGTATAACGGTCCAATTTGATGCCTTAGGAATGCTCAGTTCTATTTGTAGACATGTTTTTCTCGTTTCGTGCAATTTTGAACTTAACTTGGTCTATTGGCTTCTTTACCTAATGAAACGTCGTCCAAAATCTAAACTAGTAAGTTAAGACTTCTAAGAACTCTAAATAGAGTATAACGGTCCAATTTGATGCCTTAGGAATGCTCAATTCGATGCATATACAAGTTTTTCACGTTTCGTGCAATTTTGAACTTAACTTGGTCTATTGGCTTCTTTACCTAACGAAACGTTGTCCAAAAGCTAAACGAGCAAGTTAAGACTTCTAAGAACACTAAATAGAGTATAACGGTCCAATATGATGCCTTAGGAATGCTCAATTCTATGCATAGACAAGTTTTTCACGTTTCGTGCAATTTTGAACTTAACTTGGTCTATTGGCTTCTTTACCTATCGAAACGTTGTCCAAAAGCTAAACTAGCAAGTTAAAACATTCGTAGAACACTAAATAGAGCATAACGGTCCAATTTGATGCCTTAGGAATGCTCAGTTCTATTTTAGACAAGTTTTTCACGTTTCGTGCAATTTTCAACTTAACTTGGTCTATTGGCTTCTTTACCTAACGAAACATTGTCCAAAAGCTAAACTAGCAAGTTAAGACTTCTAAGAACACTAAATAGAGTATAACGGTCCAATATGATGCCTTAGGAATGCTCAATTCTATGCATAGACAAGTTTTTCACGTTTCGTGCAATTTTGAACTTAACTTGGTCTATTGGCTTCTTTACCTAACGAAACGTTGTCCAAAAGCTAAACTAGCAAGTTAAAACATCGTAGAACACTAAATAGAGTATAACGGTCCAATTTGATGCCTTAGGAATGCTCAGTTCTATTTGTAGACAAGTTTTTCACGTTTCGTGCAATTTTCAACTTAACTTGGTCTATTTGCTTCTTTACCTAACGAAACGTTGTCCAAAAGCTAAACTAGCAAGTTAAGACTTCTAAGAACACTAAATAGAGTATTACGGTCCAATATGATGCCTTAGGAATGCTCAATTCTATGCATAGACAAGTTTTTCACGTTTCGTGCAATTTTGAACTTAACTTGGTCTATTGGCTTCTTTACCTAACGAAACGTTGTCCAAAAGCTAAACTAGCAAGTTAAAACATCTTAGAACACTAAATAGAGTATAACGGTCCAATTTGATGCCTTAGGAATGCTCAGTTCTATTGTAGACAAGTTTTTTCACGTTTCGTGCAATTTTCAACTTAACTTGGTCTATTGGCTTCTTTACCTAACGAAACGTTGTCCAAAAGCTAAACTAGCAAGTTAAGACTTCTAAGAACACTAAATAGAGTATAACGGTCCAATATGATGCCTTAGGAATGCTCAATTCTATGCATAGACAAGTTTTTCACGTTTCGTGCAATTTTGAACTTAACTTGGTCTATTGGCTTCTTTACCTAACGAAACGTTGTCCAAAAGCTAAACTAGCAAGTTAAAACATCGTAGAACACTAAATAGAGTATAACGGTCCAATTTGATGCCTTAGGAATGCTCAGTTCTATTTGTAGACAAGTTTTTCTCGTTTCGTGCAATTTTGAACTTAACTTGGTCTATTGGCTTCTTTACCTAACGAAACGTTGTCCAAAAGCTAAACTAGCAAGTTAAGACTTCTAAGAACTCTAAATAGAGTATAACGGTCCAATTTGATGCCTTAGGAATGCTCAATTCGATGCATATACAAGTTTTTCACGTTTCGTGCAATTTTGAACTTAACTTGGTCTATTGGCTTCTTTACCTAACGAAACGTTGTCCAAAAGCTAAACTAGCAAGTTAAGACTTCTAAGAACACTAAATAGAGTATAACGGTCCAATATGATGCCTTAGGAATGCTCAATTCTATGCATAGACAAGTTTTTCACGTTTCGTGCAATTTTGAACTTAACTTGGTCTATTGGCTTCTTTACCTAACGAAACGGCTTCCAAAAGCTAAACTAGCAAGTTAAAACATCGTAGAACACTAAATAGAGTATAACGGTCCAATTGATGCCTTAGGAATGCTCAAGTTCTATTTGATAGACAAGTTTTTCACGTTTCGTGCAATTTTGAACTTAACTTGGTCTATTGGCTTCTTTACCTAACTGAAACGTTCGTCCAAATCTAAACTAGCAAGTTAAGACTTCTAAGAACTCTAAATAGAGTATAACGGTCCAATTTGATGCCTTAGGAATGCTCAATTCGATGCATATACAAGTTTTTTCACGTTTCGTGCAATTTTGAACTTAACTTGGTCTATTGGCTTCTTTACCTAACGAAACGTTGTCCAAAAGCTAAACTAGCAAGTTAAGACTTCTAAGAACACTAAATAGAGTATAACGGTCCAATATGATGCCTTAGGAATGCTCAATTCTATGCATAGACAAGTTTTTCACGTTTCGTGCAATTTTGAACTTAACTTGGTCTATTGGCTTCTTTACCTATCGAAACGTTTTCCAAAAGCTAAACTAGCAAGTTAAAACATCGTAGAACACTAAATAGAGCATAACGGTCCAATTTGATGCCTTAGCAATGCTCAGTTCTATTTGTAGACAAGTTTTTCACGTTTCGTGCAATTTTCAACTTAACTTGGTCTATTGGCTTCTTTACCTAACGAAACGTTGTCCAAAAGCTAAACTAGCAATTTAAGACTTCTAAGAACACTAAATAGAGTATAACGGTCCAATATGATGCCTTAGGAATGCTCAATTCTATGCATAGACAAGTTTTTCATGTTTCGTGCAATTTTGAACTTAACTTGGTCTATTGGCTTCTTTACCTAACGAAACGTTGTCCAAAAGCTAAACTAGCAAGTTAAAACATCGTAGAACACTAAATAGAGTATAACGGTCCAATTTGATGCCTTTGGAATGCTCAGTTCTATTTGTAGACAAGTTTTTCACGTTTCGTGCAATTTTCAACTTAACTTGGTCTATTGGCTTCTTTACCTAACGAAACGTTGTCCAAAAGCTAAACTAGCAAGTTAAGACTTCTAAGAACACTAAATAGAGTATAACGGTCCAATATTGATGCCTTAGGAATGCTCAATTCTATGCATAGACAAGTTTTTCACGTTTCGTGCAATTTTGAACTTAACTTGGTCTATTGGCTTCTTTACCTAACGAAACGTTGTCCAAAAGCTAAACTAGCAAGTTAAAGACTTCTAAGAACACTAAATAGAGTATAACGGTCCAATTTGATGCCTTAGGAATGCTCAATTCTATGCATAGACAAGTTTTTCACGTTTCGTGCAATTTTTGAACTTAACTTGGTCTATTGGCTTCTTTACCTAACGAAACGTTGTCCAAAAGCTAAACTAGCAAGTTAAGACTTCTAAGAACACTAAATAGAGTATAACGGTCCAATATGATGCCTTAGGAATGCTCAATTCTATTGCATAGACAAGTTTTTCACGTTTCGTGCAATTTTGAACTTAACTTGGTCTATTGGCTTCTTTACCTAACGAAACGTTGTCCAAAAGCTAAACTAGCAAGTTAAGACATTCTAATAACACTAAATAGAGTATAACGGTCCAATATGATGCCTTAGGAATGCTCAATTCTATGCATAGACAAGTTTTTCACGTTTCGTGCAATTTTGAACTTAACTTGGTCTATTGGCTTCTTTACCTAACGAAACGTTGTCCAAAAGCTAAACTAGCAAGTTAAAACATCGTAGAACACTAAATAGAGTATAACGGTCCAATTTGATGCCCTTAGGAATGCTCAAGTTCTATTTGTAGACAAGTTTTTCACTGTTTCGTGCAATTTTCAACTTAACTTGGTCTATTGGCTTCTTTACCTAACGAAACGTTGTCCAAAAGCTAAACTAGCAAGTTAAGACTTCTAAGAACACTAAATAGAGTATAACGGTCCAATATGATGCCTTAGGAATGCTCAATTCTATGCATAGACAAGTTTTTCACGTTTCGTGCAATTTTGAACTTAACTTGGTCTATTGGCTTCTTTACCTAACGAAACGTTGTCCAAAAGCTAAACTAGCAAGTTAAGACTTCTAAGAACACTAAATAGAGTATAACGGTCCAATTTGATGCCTTAGGAATGCTCAATTCTATGCATAGACAAGTTTTTCACGTTTCGTGCAATTTTGCAACTTAACTTGGTCTATTGGCTTCTTTACCTAACGAAACGTTGTCCAAAAGCTAAACTAGCAAGTTAAGACTTCTAAGAACACTAAATAGAGTATAACGGTCCAATTTGATGTCCTTAGGAATGCTCAATTCTATGCGTAGACAAGTTTTTCTCGTTTCGTGCAATTTTGCAACTTAACTTGGTCTATTGGCTTCTTTACCTAACGAAACGTTGTCCAAAAGCTAAACTAGCAAGTTAAGACTTCTAAGAACACTAAATAGAGTATAACGGTCCAATTTGATGCCTTAGGAATGCTCAATTCTATGCATAGACAAGTTTTTCACGTTTCGTGCAGTTTTGAACTTAACTTGGTCTATTGGCTTCTTTACCTAACGAAACGTTGTCCAAAAGCTAAACTAGCAAGTTAAGACTTCTAAGAACACTAAATAGAGTATAACGGTCCAATTTGATGCCTTAGGAATGCTCAATTCTATTGCTAGACAAGTTTTTCACGTTTCGTGCAATTTTGAACTTAACTTGGTCTATTGGCTTCTTTACCTAACGAAACGTTGTCCAAAAGCTAAACTAGCAAGTTAAGACTTCTAAGAACACTAAATAGAGTATAACGGTCCAATTTGATGCCTTAGGAATGCTCAATTCTATGCATAGACAAGTTTTTCACGTTTCGTGCAATTTTGAACTTAACTTGGTCTATTGGCTTCTTTACCTAACGAAACGTTGTCCAAAAGCTAAACTAGCAAGTTAAGACATTCGTAAGAACACTAAATAGAGTATAACGGTCCAATTGATGCCTTAGGAATGCTCAATTCTATTGCATAGACAAGTTTTTCACGTTTCGTGCAATTTTGCAACTTAACTTGGTCTATTGGCTTCTTTACCTAACGAAACGTTGTCCAAAAGCTAAACTAGCAAGTTAAGACATTCTAAGAACACTAAATAGAGTATAACGGTCCAATTTGATGCCTTAGGAATGCTCAATTCTATGTGTAGATAAGTTTTTCACGTTTCGTGCAATTTTCAACTTAACTTGGTCTATTGGCTTCTTTACCTAACGAAACGTTGTCCAAAAGCTAAACTAGCAAGTTAAGACTTCTAAGAACACTAAATAGAGTATAACGGTCCAATTTGATGTCTTAGGAATGCTCAATTCTATGCGTAGACAAGTTTTTCTCGTTTCGTGCAATTTTCAACTTAACTTGGTCTATTGGCTTCTTTACCTAACGAAACGTTGTCCAAAAGCTAAACTAGCAAGTTAAGACTTCTAAGAACACTAAATAGAGTATAACGGTCCAATTTGATGTCCTTAGGAATGCTCAATTCTATGCATAGACAAGTTTTTCACGTTTCGTGCAATTTTGAACTTAACTTGGTCTATTGGCTTCTTTAGCCTAACGAAACGTTGTCCAAAAGCTAAACTAGCAAGTTAAAACTTCTAAGAACACTAAATAGAGTATAACGGTCCAATTTGATTCCTTAGGAATGCTCAATTCTATTGCATAGACAAGTTTTTCACGTTTCGTGCAATTTTGAACTTAACTTGGTCTATTGGCTTCTTTAGCCTAACGAAACGTTGTCCAAAAGCTAAACTAAGCAAGTTAAGACATTCGTAAGAACACTAAATAGAGTATAACGGTCCAATTTGATGCCTTAGGAATGCTCAATTCTATTGCTAGACAAGTTTTTCACGTTTCGTGCAATTTTCAACTTAACTTGGTCTATTGGCTTCTTTACCTAACGAAACGTTGTCCAAAAGCTAAACTAGCAAGTTAAGACTTCTAAGAACACTAAATAGAGTATAACGGTCCAATTATGATGCCTTAGGAATGCTCAATTCTATGCATAGACAAGTTTTTCACGTTTCGTGCAATTTTGAACTTAACTTGGTCTATTGGCTTCTTTACCTAACGAAACGCTTGTCCAAAAGCTAAACTAGCAAGTTAAGACTTCTAAGAACACTAAATAGAGTATAACGGTCCAATTTGATGTCTTAGGAATGCTCAATTCTATGTGTAGATAAGTTTTTCTCGTTTCGTGCAATTTTCAACTTAACTTGGTCTATTGGCTTCTTTACCTAACGAAACGTTGTCCAAAAGCTAAACTAGCAAGTTAAGACTTCTAAGAACACTAAATAGAGTATAACGGTCCAATTTGATGTCTTAGGAATGCTCAATTCTATGTGTAGATAAGTTTTTCTCGTTTCGTGCAATTTTCAACTTAACTTGGTCTATTGGCTTCTTTGCCTAACGAAACGTTGTCCAAAAGCTAAACTAGCAAGTTAAGACTTCTAAGAACACTAAATAGAGTATAACGGTCCAATTTGATGTCTTAGGAATGCTCAATTCTATGTGTAGATAAGTTTTTCTCGTTTCGTGCAATTTTCAACTTAACTTGGTCTATTGGCTTCTTTGCCTAACGAAACGTTGTCCAAAAGCTAAACTAGCAAGTTAAGACTTCTAAGAACACTAAATAGAGTATAACGGTCCAATTTGATGTCTTAGGAATGCTCAATTCTATGCGTAGACAAGTTTTTCTCGTTTCGTGCAATTTTCAACTTAACTTGGTCTATTGGCTTCTTTACCTAACGAAACGTTGTCCAAAAGCTAAACTAGCAAGTTAAGACTTCTAAGAACACTAAATAGAGTATAACGGTCCACTTTGATTCCTTAGGAATGCTCAATTCTATGCATAGACAAGTTTTTCACGTTTCGTGCAATTTTGAACTTAACTTGGTCTATTGGCTTCTTTAGCTAACGAAACGTTGTCCAAAAGCTAAACAAGCAAGTTAAAACATCGTAGAACACTAAATAGAGTATAACGGTCCAATTTGAGGCCTTAGGAATGCTCAGTTCTATTTGTAGACAAGTTTTTCACGTTTCGTGCAATTTTCAACTTAACTTGGTCTATTGGCTTCTTTACCTAACGAAACGTTGTCCAAAAGCTAAACTAGAAAGTTAAGACTTCTAAGAACAATAAATAGAGTATAACGGTAAAATATGATGCCTTAGGAATGCTCAATTCTATGCATAGACAAGTTTTTCACGTTTCGTGCAATTTTGAACTTAACTTGGTCTATTGGCTTCTTTACCTAACGAAACGCTGTCCAAAAGCTAAACTAGCAAGTTAAAACATCGTAGAACACTAAATAGAGTATAACGGTCCAATTTGATGTCTTAGGAATGCTCAATTCTATGTGTAGATAAGTTTTTCTCGTTTCGTGCAATTTTCAACTTAACTTGGTCTATTGGCTTCTTTGCCTAACGAAACGTTGTCCAAAAGCTAAACTAGCAAGTTAAGACTTCTAAGAACACTAAATAGAGTATAACGGTCCAATTTGATGTCTTAGGAATGCTCAATTCTATGTGTAGATAAGTTTTTCTCGTTTCGTGCAATTTTCAACTTAACTTGGTCTATTGGCTTCTTTACCTAACGAAACGTTGTCCAAAAGCTAAACTAGCAAGTTAAGACTTCTAAGAACACTAAATAGAGTATAACGGTCCAATTTGATTCCTTAGGAATGCTCAATTCTATGCATAGACAAGTTTTTCACGTTTCGTGCAATTTTGAACTTAACTTGGTCTATTGGCTTCTTTACCTAACGAAACGTTGTCCAAAAGCTAAACTAGCAAGTTAAGACTTCTAAGAACACTAAATAGAGTATAACGGTCCAATATGATGCCTTAGGAATGCTCAATTCTATGCATAGACAAGTTTTTCACGTTTCGTGCAATTTTGAACTTAACTTGGTCTATTGGCTTCTTTACCTAACGAAACGCTGTCCAAAAGCTAAACTAGCAAGTTAAAACATCGTAGAACACTAAATAGAGTATAACGGTCCAATTTGATGCCTTAGGAATGCTCAGTTCAATTTGTAGACAAGTTTTTCACGTTTCGTGCTATTTTCAACTTAACTTGGTCTATTGGCTTCTTTACCTAACGAAACGTTGTCCAAAAGCTAAACTAGCAAGTTAAGACTTCTAAGAACACTAAATAGAGTATAACGGTCCAATTTGATGTCTTAGGAATGCTCAACTCTATGTGTAGATAAGTTTTTCTCGTTTCGTGCAATTTTCAACTTAACTTGGTCTATTGGCTTCTTTACCTAACGAAACGTTGTCCAAAAGCTAAACTAGCAAGTTAAGACTTCTAAGAACACTAAATAGAGTATAACGGTCCAATTTGATTCCTTAGGAATGCTCAATTCTATGCATAGACAAGTTTTTCACGTTTCGTGCAATTTTGAACTTAACTTGGTCTATTGGCTTCTTTAGCTAACGAAACGTTGTCCAAAAGCTAAACAAGCAAGTTAAAACATCGTAGAACACTAAATAGAGTATAACGGTCCAATTTGAGGCCTTAGGAATGCTCAGTTCTATTTGTAGACAAGTTTTTCACGTTTCGTGCAATTTTCAACTTAACTTGGTCTATTGGCTTCTTTACCTAACGAAACGTTGTCCAAAAGCTAAACTAGCAAGTTAAGACTTCTAAGAACACTAAATAGAGTATAACGGTCCAATATGATGCCTTAGGAATGCTCAATTCTATGCATAGACAAGTTTTTCACGTTTCGTGCAATTTTGAACTTAACTTGGTCTATTGGCTTCTTTACCTAAGGAAACGTTGTCCAAAAGCTAAACTAGCAAGTTAAGACTTCTAAGAACACTAAATAGAGTATAACGGTCCAATTTGATGTCTTAGGAATGCTCAATTCTATGTGTAGACAAGTTTTTCTCGTTTCGTGCAATTTTCAACTTAACTTGGTCTATTGGCTTCTTTACCTAACGAAACGTTGTCCAAAAGCTAAACTAGCAAGTTAAGACTTCTAAGAACACTAAATAGAGTATAACAGTCCAATTTGTTTCCTTAGGAATGCTCAATTCTATGCATAGACAAGTTTTTCACATTTCGTGCAATTTTGAACTTAACTTGGTCTATTGGCTTCTTTAGCTAACGAAACGTTGTCCAAAAGCTAAACAAGCAAGTTAAAACATCGTAGAACACTAAATAGAGTATAACGGTCCAATTTGAGGCCTTAGGAATGCTCAGTTCTATTTGTAGACAAGTTTTTCACGTTTCGTGCAATTTTCAACTTAACTTGGTCTATTGGCTTCTTTACCTAACGAAACGTTGTCCAAAAGCTAAACTAGAAAGTTAAGACTTCTAAGAACAATAAATAGAGTATAACGGTAAAATATGATGCCTTAGGAATGCTCAATTCTATGCATAGACAAGTTTTTCACGTTTCGTGCAATTTTGAACTTAACTTGGTCTATTGGCTTCTTTACCTAACGAAACGCTGTCCAAAAGCTAAACTAGCAAGTTAAAACATCGTAGAACACTAAATAGAGTATAACGGTCCAATTTGATGCCTTAGGAATGCTCAGTTCTATTTGTAGACAAGTTTTTCACGTTTCGTGCTATTTTCAACTTAACTTGGTCTATTGGCTTCTTTGCCTAACGAAACGTTGTCCAAAAGCTAAACTAGCAAGTTAAGACTTCTAAGAACACTAAATAGAGTATAACGGTCCAATTTGATGTCTTAGGAATGCTCAATTCTATGTGTAGATAAGTTTTTCTCGTTTCGTGCAATTTTCAACTTAACTTGGTCTATTGGCTTCTTTACCTAACGAAACGTTGTCCAAAAGCTAAACTAGCAAGTTAAGACTTCTAAGAACACTAAATAGAGTATAACGGTCCAATTTGATTCCTTAGCAATGCTCAATTCTATGCATAGACAAGTTTTTCACGTTTCGTGCAATTTTGAACTTAACTTGGTCTATTGGCTTCTTTAGCTAACGAAACGTTGTCCAAAAGCTAAACAAGCAAGTTAAAACATCGTAGAACACTAAATAGAGTATAACGGTCCAATTTGAGGCCTTAGGAATGCTCAGTTCTATTTGTAGACAAGTTTTTCACGTTTCGTGCAATTTTCAACTTAACTTGGTCTATTGGCTTCTTTACCTAACGAAACGTTGTCCAAAAGCTAAACTAGCAAGTTAAGACTTCTAAGAACACTAAATAGAGTATAACGGTCCAATATGATGCCTTAGGAATGCTCAATTCTATGCATAGACAAGTTTTTCACGTTTCGTGCAATTTTGAACTTAACTTGGTCTATTGGCTTCTTTACCTAACGAAACGCTGTCCAAAAGCTAAACTAGCAAGTTAAAACATCGTAGAACACTAAATAGAGTATAACGGTCCAATTTGATGCCTTAGGAATGCTCAGTTCAATTTGTAGACAAGTTTTTCACGTTTCGTGCTATTTTCAACTTAACTTGGTCTATTGGCTTCTTTGCCTAACGAAACGTTGTCCAAAAGCTAAACTAGCAAGTTAAGACTTCTAAGAACACTAAATAGAGTATAACGGTCCAATTTGATGTCTTAGGAATGCTCAATTCTATGTGTAGATAAGTTTTTCTCGTTTCGCGCAATTTTCAACTTAACTTGGTCTATTGGCTTCTTTACCTAACGAAACGTTGTCCAAAAGCTAAACTAGCAAGTTAAGACTTCTAAGAACACTAAATAGAGTATAACGGTCCAATTTGATTCCTTAGGAATGCTCAATTCTATGCATAGACAAGTTTTTCACGTTTCGTGCAATTTTGAACTTAACTTGGTCTATTGGCTTCTTTAGCTAACGAAACGTTGTCCAAAAGCTAAACAAGCAAGTTAAAACATCGTAGAACACTAAATAGAGTATAACGGTCCAATTTGAGGCCTTAGGAATGCTCAGTTCTATTTGTAGACAAGTTTTTCGCGTTTCGTGCAATTTTCAACTTAACTTGGTCTATTGGCTTCTTTACCTAACGAAACGTTGTCCAAAAGCTAAACTAGCAAGTTAAGACTTCTAAGAACACTAAATAGAGTATAACGGTCCAATATGATGCCTTAGGAATGCTCAATTCTATGCATAGACAAGTTTTTCACGTTTCGTGCAATTTTGAACTTAACTTGGTCTATTGGCTTCTTTACCTAAGGAAACGTTGTCCAAAAGCTAAACTAGCAAGTTAAGACTTCTAAGAACACTAAATAGAGTATAACGGTCCAATTTGATGTCTTAGGAATGCTCAATTCTATGTGTAGACAAGTTTTTCTCGTTTCGTGTAATTTTCAACTTAACTTGGTCTATTGGCTTCTTTACCTAACGAAACGTTGTCCAAAAGCTAAACTAGCAAGTTAAGACTTCTAAGAACACTAAATAGAGTATAACGGTCCAATTTGTTTCCTTAGGAATGCTCAATTCTATGCATAGACAAGTTTTTCACGTTTCGTGCAATTTTGAACTTAACTTGGTCTATTGGCTTCTTTACCTAACGAAACGTTGTCCAAAAGCTAAACTAGCAAGTTAAAACATCGTAGAACACTAAATAGAGTATAACGGTCCAATTTGATGCCTTAGGAATGCTCAGTTCTATTTGTAGACAAGTTTTTCACGTTTCGTGCAATTTTCAACTTAACTTGGTCTATTGGCTTCTTTGCCTAACGAAACGTTGTCCAAAAGCTAAACTAGCAAGTTAAGACTTCTAAGAACAATAAATAGAGTATAACGGTCCAATATGATGCCTTAGGAATGCTCAATTCTATGCATAGACAAGTTTTTCACGTTTCGTGCAATTTTGAACTTAACTTGGTCTATTGGCTTCTTTACCTAACGAAACGCTGTCCAAAAGCTAAACTAGCAAGTTAAAACATCGTAGAACACTAAATAGAGTATAACGGTCCAATTTGATGCCTTAGGAATGCTCAGTTCTATTTGTAGACAAGTTTTTCACGTTTCGTGCTATTTTCAACTTAACTTGGTCTATTGGCTTCTTTACCTAACGAAACGTTGTCCAAAAGCTAAACTAGCAAGTTAAGACTTCTAAGAACACTAAATAGAGTGTAACGGTCCAATTTGATGTCTTAGGAATGCTCAATTCTATGTGTAGATAAGTTTTTCTCGTTTCGTGCAATTTTCAACTTAACTTGGTCTATTGGCTTCTTTACCTAACGAAACGTTGTCCAAAAGCTAAACTAGCAAGTTAAGACTTCTAAGAACACTAAATAGAGTATAACGGTCCAATATGATGCCTTAGGAATGCTCAATTCTATGCATAGACAAGTTTTTCATGTTTCGTGCAATTTTGAACTTAACTTGGTCTATTGGCTTCCTTACCTATCGAAACGTTGTCCAAAAGCTAAACTAGCAAGTTAAAACATCGTAGAACACTAAATAGAGCATAACTGTCCAATATGATGCCTTAGGAATGCTCAGTTCTATTTGTAGACAAGTTTTTCACGTTTCGTGCAATTTTCAACTTAACTTGGTCTATTGGCTTCTTTACCTAACGAAACGTTGTCCAAAAGCTAAACTAGCAAGTTAAGACTTCTAAGAACACTAAATAGAGTATAACGGTCCAATATGATGCCTTTGGAATGCTCAATTCTATGCATAGACAAGTTTTTCACGTTTCGTGTAATTTTGAACTTAACTTGGTCTATTGGCTTCTTTACCTAACGAAACGTTGTCCAAAAGCTAAACTAGCAAGTTAAAACATCGTAGAACACTAAATAGAGTATAACGGTCCAATTTGATGCCTTAGGAATGCTCAGTTCTATTTGTAGACAAGTTTTTCACGTTTCGTGCAATTTTCAACTTAACTTGGTCTATTGGCTTCTTTACCTAACGAAACGTTGTCCAAAAGCTAAACTAGAAAGTTAAGACTTCTAAGAACACTAAATAGAGTATAACGGTCCAATTTGATGTCTTAGGAATGCTCAATTCTATGCGTAGACAAGTTTTTCACGTTTCGTGCAATTTTCAACTTAACTTGGTCTATTGGCTTCTTTACCTAACGAAACGTTGTCCAAAAGCTAAACTAGAAAGTTAAGACTTCTAAGAACAATAAATAGAGTATCACGGTCCAATATGATGCCTTAGGAATGCTCAATTCTATGCATAGACAAGTTTTTCACGTTTCGTGCAATTTTGAACTTAACTTGGTCTATTGGCTTCTTTACCTAACGAAACGCTGTCCAAAAGCTAAACTAGCAAGTTAAAACATCGTAGAACACTAAATAGAGTATAACGGTCCAATTTGATGCCTTAGGAATGCTCAGTTCTATTTGTAGACAAGTTTTTCACTTTTCGTGCTATTTTCAACTTAACTTGGTCTATTGGCTTCTTTGCCTAACGAAACGTTGTCCAAAAGCTAAACTAGCAAGTTAAGACTTCTAAGAACACTAAATAGAGTATAACGGTCCAATTTGATGTCTTAGGAATGCTCAATTCTATGTGTAGATAAGTTTTTCTCGTTTCGTGCAATTTTCAACTTAACTTGGTCTATTGGCTTCTTTACCTAACGAAACGTTGTCCAAAAGCTAAACTAGCAAGTTAAGACTTCTAAGAACACTAAATAGAGTATAACGGTCCAATTTGATTCCTTAGGAATGCTCAATTCTATGCATAGACAAGTTTTTCACGTTTCGTGCAATTTTGAACTTAACTTGGTCTATTGGCTTCTTTAGCTAACGAAACGTTGTCCAAAAGCTAAACAAGCAAGTTAAAACATCGTTGAACACTAAATAGAGTATAACGGTCCAATTTGAGGCCTTAGGAATGCTCAGTTCTATTTGTAGACAAGTTTTTCACGTTTCGTGCAATTTTCAACTTAACTTGGTCTATTGGCTTCTTTACCTAACGAAACGTTGTCCAAAAGCTAAACTAGCAAGTTAAGACTTCTAAGAACACTAAATAGAGTATAACGGACCAATATGATGCCTTAGGAATGCTCAATTCTATGCATAGACAAGTTTTTCACGTTTCGTGCAATTTTGAACTTAACTTGGTCTATTGGCTTCTTTACCTAAGGAAACGTTGTCCAAAAGCTAAACTAGCAAGTTAAGACTTCTAAGAACACTAAATAGAGTATAACGGTCCAATTTGATGTCTTAGGAATGCTCTATTCTATGTGTAGACAAGTTTTTCTCGTTTCGTGCAATTTTCAACTTAACTTGGTCTATTGGCTTCTTTACCTAACGAAACGTTGTCCAAAAGCTAAACTAGCAAGTTAAGACTTCTAAGAACACTAAATAGAGTATAACGGTCCAATTTGTTTCCTTAGGAATGCTCAATTCTATGCATAGACAAGTTTTTCATGTTTCGTGCAATTTTGAACTTAACTTGGTCTATTGGCTTCTTTACCTATCGAAACGTTGTCCAAAAGCTAAACTAGCAAGTTAAAACATCGTAGAACACTAAATAGAGCATAACTGTCCAATATGATGCCTTAGGAATGCTCAGTTCTATTTGTAGACAAGTTTTTCACGTTTCGTGCAATTTTCAACTTAACTTGGTCTATTGGCTTCTTTACCTAACGAAACGTTGTCCAAAAGCTAAACTAGCAAGTTAAGACTTCTAAGAACACTAAATAGAGTATAACGGTCCAATATGATGCCTTAGGAATGCTCAATTCTATGCATAGACAAGTTTTTCACGTTTCATGTAATTTTGAACTTAACTTGGTCTATTGGCTTCTTTACCTAACGAAACGTTGTCCAAAAGCTAAACTAGCAAGTTAAAACATCGTAGAACACTAAATAGAGTATAACGGTCCAATTTGATGCCTTAGGAATGCTCAGTTCTATTTGTAGACAAGTTTTTCACGTTTCGTGCAATTTTCAACTTAACTTGGTCTATTGGCTTCTTTACCTAACGAAACGTTGTCCAAAAGCTAAACTAGCAAGTTAAGACTTCTAAGAACACTAAATAGAGTATAACGGTCCAATTTGATGTCTTAGGAATGCTCAATTCTATGCGTAGACAAGTTTTTCACGTTTCGTGCAATTTTCAACTTAACTTGGTCTATTGGCTTCTTTACCTAACGAAACGTTGTCCAAAAGCTAAACTAGAAAGTTAAGACTTCTAAGAACAATAAATAGAGTATCACGGTCCAATATGATGCCTTAGGAATGCTCAATTCTATGCATAGACAAGTTTTTCACGTTTCGTGCAATTTTGAACTTAACTTGGTCTATTGGCTTCATTACCTAACGAAACGTTGTCCAAAAGCTAAACTAGCAAGTTAAAACATCGTAGAACACTAAATAGAGTATAACGGTCCAATTTGATGCCTTAGGAATGCTCAGTTCTATTTGTAGACAAGTTTTTCACGTTTCGTGCAATTTTCAACTTAACTTGGTCTATTGGCTTCTTTACCTAACGAAACGTTGTCCAAAAGCTAAACTAGCAAGTTAAGACTTCTAAGAACAATAAATAGAGTATAACGGTCCAATATGATGCCTTAGGAATGCTCAATTCTATGCATAGACAAGTTTTTCACGTTTCGTGCAATTTTGAACTTAACTTGGTCTATTGGCTTCTTTACCTAACGAAACGCTGTCCAAAAGCTAAACTAGCAAGTTAAAACATCGTAGAACACTAAATAGAGTATAACGGTCCAATTTGATGCCTTAGGAATGCTCAGTTCTATTTGTAGACAAGTTTTTCACGTTTCGTGCTATTTTCAACTTAACTTGGTCTATTGGCTTCTTTACCTAACGAAACGTTGTCCAAAAGCTAAACTAGCAAGTTAAGACTTCTAAGAACACTAAATAGAGTGTAACGGTCCAATTTGATGTCTTAGGAATGCTCAATTCTATGTGTAGATAAGTTTTTCTCGTTTCGTGCAATTTTCAACTTAACTTGGTCTATTGGCTTCTTTACCTAACGAAACGTTGTCCAAAAGCTAAACTAGCAAGTTAAGACTTCTAAGAACACTAAATAGAGTATAACGGTCCAATATGATGCCTTAGGAATGCTCAATTCTATGCATAGACAAGTTTTTCATGTTTCGTGCAATTTTGAACTTGACTTGGTCTATTGGCTTCTTTACCTATCGAAACGTTGTCCAAAAGCTAAACTAGCAAGTTAAAACATCGTAGAACACTAAATAGAGCATAACTGTCCAATTTGATGCCTTAGGAATGCTCAGTTCTATTTGTAGACAAGTTTTTCACGTTTCGTGCTATTTTCAACTTAACTTGGTCTATTGGCTTCTTTGCCTAACGAAACGTTGTCCAAAAGCTAAACTAGCAAGTTAAGACTTCTAAGAACACTAAATAGAGTATAACGGTCCAATATGATGCCTTAGGAATGCTCAATTCTATGCATAGACAAGTTTTTCACGTTTCGTGTAATTTTGAACTTAACTTGGTCTATTGGCTTCTTTACCTAACGAAACGTTGTCCAAAAGCTAAACTAGCAAGTTAAAACATCGTAGAACACTAAATAGAGTATAACGGTCCAATTTGATGCCTTAGGAATGCTCAGTTCTATTTGTAGACAAGTTTTTCACGTTTCGTGTAATTTTCAACTTAACTTGGTCTATTGGCT
The DNA here is from genome assembly GCF_013401445.1 of Tripterygium wilfordii. Lineage (NCBI taxonomy): Eukaryota > Viridiplantae > Streptophyta > Magnoliopsida > Celastrales > Celastraceae > Tripterygium > Tripterygium wilfordii. The sequence goes on along the minus strand of NW_024056342.1, from coordinate 57,512 downwards.
TCTTTACCTAACGAAACGTTGTCCAAAAGCTAAACTAGCAAGTTAAGACTTCTAAGAACACTAAATAGAGTATAACGGTCCAATTTGATGTCTTAGGAATGCTCAATTCTATGCGTAGACAAGTTTTTCACGTTTCGTGCAATTTTCAACTTAACTTGGTCTATTGGCTTCTTTACCTAACGAAACGTTGTCCAAAAGCTAAACTAGAAAGTTAAGACTTCTAAGAACAATAAATAGAGTATCACGGTCCAATATGATGCCTTAGGAATGCTCAATTCTATGCATAGACAAGTTTTTCACGTTTCGTGCAATTTTGAACTTGACTTGGTCTATTGGCTTCTTTACCTAACGAAACGCTGTCCAAAAGCTAAACTAGCAAGTTAAAACATCGTAGAACACTAAATAGAGTATAACGGTCCAATTTGATGCCTTAGGAATGCTCAGTTCTATTTGTAGACAAGTTTTTCACGTTTCGTGCAATTTTCAACTTAACTTGGTCTATTGGGTTCTTTACCTAACGAAACGTTGTCCAAAAGCTAAACTAGCAAGTTAAGACTTCTAAGAACACTAAATAGAGTATAACGGTCCAATTTGATGTCTTAGGAATGCTCAATTCTATGTGTAGATAAGTTTTTCTCGTTTCGTGCAATTTTCAACTTAACTTGGTCTATTGGCTTCTTTACCTAACGAAACGTTGTCCAAAAGCTAAACTAGCAAGTTAAGACTTCTAAGAACACTAAATAGAGTATAACGGTCCAATTTGATTCCTTAGGAATGCTCAATTCTATGCATAGACAAGTTTTTCACGTTTCGTGCAATTTTGAACTTAACTTGGTCTATTGGCTTCTTTAGCTAACGAAACGTTGTCCAAAAGCTAAACAAGCAAGTTAAAACATCGTAGAACACTAAATAGAGTATAACGGTCCAATTTGAGGCCTTAGGAATGCTCAGTTCTATTTGTAGACAAGTTTTTCACGTTTCGTGCAATTTTCAACTTAACTTGGTCTATTGGCTTCTTTACCTAACGAAACGTTGTCCAAAAGCTAAACTAGCAAGTTAAGACTTCTAAGAACACTAAATAGAGTATAACGGACCAATATGATGCCTTAGGAATGCTCAATTCTATGCATAGACAAGTTTTTCACGTTTCGTGCAATTTTGAACTTAACTTGGTCTATTGGCTTCTTTACCTAAGGAAACGTTGTCCAAAAGCTAAACTAGCAAGTTAAGACTTCTAAGAAAACTAAATAGAGTATAACGGTCCAATTTGATGTCTTAGGAATGCTCAATTCTATGTGTAGACAAGTTTTTCTCGTTTCGTGCAATTTTCAACTTAACTTGGTCTATTGGCTTCTTTACCTAACGAAACATTGTCCAAAAGCTAAACTAGCAAGTTAAGACTTCTAAGAACACTAAATATAGTATAACGGTCCAATTTGTTTCCTTAGGAATGCTCAATTCTATGCATAGACAAGTTTTTCACGTTTCGTGCAATTTTGAACTTAACTTGGTCTATTGGCTTCATTACCTAACGAAACGTTGTCCAAAAGCTAAACTAGCAAGTTAAAACATCGTAGAACACTAAATAGAGTATAACGGTCCAATTTGATGCCTTAGGAATGCTCAGTTCTATTTGTAGACAAGTTTTTCACGTTTCGTGCAATTTTCAACTTAACTTGGTCTATTGGCTTCTTTACCTAACGAAACGTTGTCCAAAAGCTAAACTAGCAAGTTAAGACTTCTAAGAACAATAAATAGAGTATAACGGTCCAATATGATGCCTTAGGAATGCTCAATTCTATGCATAGACAAGTTTTTCACGTTTCGTGCAATTTTGAACTTAACTTGGTCTATTGGCTTCTTTACCTAACGAAACGCTGTCCAAAAGCTAAACTAGCAAGTTAAAACATCGTAGAACACTAAATAGAGTATAACGGTCCAATTTGATGCCTTAGGAATGCTCAGTTCTATTTGTAGACAAGTTTTTCACGTTTCGTGCTATTTTCAACTTAACTTGGTCTATTGGCTTCTTTACCTAACGAAACGTTGTCCAAAAGCTAAACTAGCAAGTTAAGACTTCTAAGAACACTAAATAGAGTGTAACGGTCCAATTTGATGTCTTAGGAATGCTCAATTCTATGTGTAGATAAGTTTTTCTCGTTTCGTGCAATTTTCAACTTAACTTGGTCTATTGGCTTCTTTACCTAACGAAACGTTGTCCAAAAGCTAAACTAGCAAGTTAAGACTTCTAAGAACACTAAATAGAGTATAACGGTCCAATATGATGCCTTAGGAATGCTCAATTCTATGCATAGACAAGTTTTTCATGTTTCGTGCAATTTTGAACTTAACTTGGTCTATTGGCTTCTTTACCTATCGAAACGTTGTCCAAAAGCTAAACTAGCAAGTTAAAACATCGTAGAACACTAAATAGAGCATAACTGTCCAATATGATGCCTTAGGAATGCTCAGTTCTATTTGTAGACAAGTTTTTCACGTTTCGTGCAATTTTCAACTTAACTTGGTCTATTGGCTTCTTTACCTAACGAAACGTTGTCCAAAAGCTAAACTAGCAAGTTAAGACTTCTAAGAACACTAAATAGAGTATAACGGTCCAATATGATGCCTTAGGAATGCTCAATTCTATGCATAGACAAGTTTTTCACGTTTCGTGTAATTTTGAACTTAACTTGGTCTATTGGCTTCTTTACCTAACGAAACGTTGTCCAAAAGCTATACTAGCAAGTTAAAACTTCGTAGAACACTAAATAGAGTATAACGGTCCAATTTGATGCCTTAGGAATGCTCAGTTCTATTTGTAGACGAGTTTTTCACGTTTCGTGCAATTTTCAACTTAACTTGGTCTATTGGCTTCTTTACCTAACGAAACGTTGTCCAAAAGCTAAACTAGCAAGTTAAGACTTCTAAGAACACTAAATAGAGTATTACGTGTTGAATATATGTTTGAGTGATTACAACGGCATGTTTTGATTGAACTTTGATCTATTGATTGTATTGAGAAACCTAGGTGCATATGCCTACTTGATTAGTTTAGGAATTCAAGACTTATATTAAACTAGTTCAATTGTGCTTATTTGATGATTTGATTATTGAACTAACGTGGACTAATTGCAAGAAACCCTAAAAGGGTTTACATAGCATGTTTTGAGTATGATTTGTGTGTAGGGTGACCAAAACGTAAATTGGTCCTAATGTCATCCTTGACCAACATTAGTGAAGGCTTAATCAGTGTCAAACATGATTAAGAAAGTAAATTTCGTGGTCAACATAAGTCAAGTGTTGCCAAAGATGTCTTGGAGCTTAATTGGGATCAATTGAAGTAAAATTAACTTCCTAGTCAAAGTCAGAATCGACGGACGTGACGTGGCAGCTGACATGGCATTGTTGACATGGCATTGATGACATGGCAAAGAAGACAAGTTAACCATAGTTACATCTTAACTAGAAGACTTGGAGCCAAAAGAGAAGAGAAGGAAAAGTTAATTTGAAAGAAGGAGACAAGAGGTACAACAAGTCTTATGACAAGTTTTTCTCTTCACATGTGTGGGAAGCTTTATTTCAAAACCATTTCTCTTTCCCACCAAGACACTCCACATCCAATGGATCATATTCTCTCTACATCAAAATCACATTTTAATCCAATGGCCAAAGATTCAAGCTTTATTCTTATCTCTCCTACTTTACATCCTATGGCCAAAATTGAATCTTCACTTGATCCAAAGGCCATGATTTACTCCACCTAAGAGACAAAATTTTCTCAAGTCAATGGTTGTATCTTTCAAGATGCCTCTAAAGTCTATATCCATTCAAAAGCCATGATTTACTCCACCTAAAAGACAAACTTTTCTCAAGTCAATTGTTGTATCTTTCAAGGTGGCCTCCAAAGTCTATATCCATCCAAAAGCCATTATTTCTTCCTACCAAAAAAGACTTGTTGTAATCATTTTCACACTTCTCTAAGCCTTCTAACGTCTATAATGATCCAAGGGTCCATATCTTTCATATCAATCCAATGGCCCTCATTTCATGAGCTTACACTCCACAATTTTCTATAAAAACTAACTCTTTGTCTATGGTGCATACACTTGGCCGAAAATTACACTCTCTCTCTCTAGTGTTCTTCATCTTCTAAGCTTTCATTCTTTCACTCATTCATTCCTTGATTACATACTTGATTTTGAAGAGAGATCATACACACTAGCCAAGTAAAGCTTTATTGTTACTCTTGAGCCTTTCTTACTTGATTCTTATCATTTCCTCAAGAGCCATTTTCTTACTTGAACAATCTGATTTCCAGAACATAAATTGAGCCTAAACACTTCCATATCTAGCTACTAAAGAGCCAGCCTTTGAGCCTAAACTTATCTCATACCCGGTTATTCTTAGAGCCATTTTTGAGCTTGTATTTTGTTGATTAAGTTAGTGTGGTGAGCTACAAACCACACGGTGTGTAGAGTTTGGTGTGGTGAGCTATAAACCACACGGTGTGTAAAGTTTGGTGTTTGAGCTACAAAAACACTGGTTGTATGAGTTCCGCTTGACTCGGTTGAACAAGCTATAGTGGAGTGTTTGAAATTCCCAAGTGGGACTTGGGGAGTGGAGTAGGCTTGGGTTAAGCCGAACCACTATAAATCTCTTGCCTCTTTTACTTTCCAGCAATTTCAATTAGCATTGCATTCTCATATCATACATACTTGAAATTGATCATTTAGGTTGCTAGAGTCAAGCTTGTTCAATTAATTGTCAAATCTGATTTTGTGCCCTAATTACATTTGTTTTACAAGTGACATATACATACTTGATCATCTTGCTTGGTTCTTGATCTTAAAGTTATCTATCTTGCTTATATCAATTGTCCTTGACTTGCTTGAGCTTATTTGATTGCTTTGTGCTCAAATCTGCCATTAGGAGACCATACAATCATATTAAGATTTTATATGTGATTTGCTCGAATTGATTGTTCTACTTGATTTATATACATCTACACTAGTACTCAATTTGGTATTTAGCTTCCGCTTAGGGTGAAACAAAAAAAAAGGTGACCTAGTCTAAAATTGACTAAGGACACAATTCACCCCCCCTCTTGTGGTGCCATCCGATCCAACAAGTGGTATCGGAGCTTGTGTTCCCTTGCATATAGAAGTAATTTTCTTGTGCATTATTAGTGATTTATATGATGGCATCTACTAGTGGTAGACATGATCATGTGTTAGAGGGTCAATCTAGTGGTAGACCTCCATTCTTTAATGGAGAAGACTATGACCATTGGAAAATGAGAATGAAACTTTATTTCATGTCTCTTGATATTGATTTGTGGTATGTCATAGAGGATGGACCTTATGAGCCTACCATCACCACCAAGATCGGTGATGTCGAAAAAGAGATTTCAAAACCTAGGGATAAATGGGATGATAATGATAAGAAAAGGATTTCTTTGAATGCTAAAGCTATGTCTATTTTATTTAATGCATTGAATTCAATTGAAGCTAAACATATTTCTACATGCATTTCGGCTCAAGATATGTGGACTAGGTTAGAGATGAAGCATGAGGGAACTAATCAAGTAAAGGAGTCTAAGATTAACATGCTCATGCATTCATATGAATTGTTCACTATGTTTCCACATGAGTCTATTACCGATATGGATATTAGACTAACCAAAATTCTGAATTCTCTTGAATCTTTAGGGAAGACATTCTCCAATCAAGAAAAGGTGCAAAAGTACTTGAGAAGTCTTCCGGAAGCATGGGATGCCAAAGTGACTGCCATCCAAGAAGCTAAAGATCTCAAAATTTTGAAGTTGGATGAGCTTGTAGGATCACTTCTAGTATATGAGACAAACTTGAAGGCAAGAGAAGCTCAAAAAGAGGACACCAAAAAGAAGAGCATTGCCTTTGCCTCCAAGGTTGATAGTGGAGATGATTTGAGTGATGAGGAAGTAGCCTTAATGACAAGGAGGTTCAAGAGATACTTGATAAACAAGAAGAAGCAAGGTGGTAGACCTTTTGGCCACTCAAAGAGGGACAACTTCAAATTTGGCCGTGGGGATCAAAGCGACTCCAAAGGGAACCATGAGGAGCAAGACAAAGATTTGAGGTGCTTTGAGTGTGGCAAGAAGGGGCACATGAAGTATGAGTGTCCAAAGAAGAAAGATAAGAGCAAGGAGAAATCCAAAAGAGCCTTCAAAGCTACTTGGAGTGATTCGGACTCCGAAAGCTCTTCAAGTGAGGATGAGTTTGCTAGATTTTGCTTGATGGCCAAAGGAAACTCATCCGATCCGGATGAAGAGGTAAATTCTTTTGATCATGACGATGATGATGTGTCTATTGATGATTTGCTTTCCTTACTTAATGACATGAATGCTAAGAATAGGAAAATGCATAAGGAAAAGAAACAATTGAAAAATGAGATTGATTGTTTAAATGCTAAGGTAGAAGAGCATGAAAAGACCATTGATGATCTAAATGCTAAATGTGATGAAAAGTGCGATATGCTTGCTGCCATGTGTGCTAATAACATGTCTAAGTGTGATCATGAACCCTTGATTGAAGATTTGCAATTTAAACTTAGTACCTTGCAAGAAGAGTATGATGATTTGAAATTGATTGCTATTGTGCCTAATGAGAACCAAGAGTCACATGATGACTCTATTGTTCAAAATGAATTAGATGCTTTGAAATTAAGATATGAGGATCTAGAGAAATCTTTCTCGAAGTTTAGTGTGGGATCTTCTAGACTTGATTCACTATTATCATGCCTTAGACAATCTTTGGACAAATCGGGTTTAGGTTATGTTGGTGATGATGTAAAATTGAAGAAATGTGATATGCATGATATTTCTACATCTTTTGTATCACATGGCTATTTGCATTCCTTGAATGACATGAAGGAGGATTGTTTTCCTAAGAAAATGATTTTTTCACCTCCTAACTACAATGCTTTGAATGATATGCATGCTAGTACTTCAAAATCACATCCTGAGCATGTATCATTTGTCCAACCCATGGGACATAGGCCTATTCCCATTAGGGGTGTGCCAAATCAGCCTTGGAAGAAGGATATCAAATCTGGTCCCAAGAGACCCGTAGGGTTTCCTAAGAAATTAGGGCAACCCATAAGGTATTCTAGGGCTCCTAGAGTTCCACAAGGCTCTATGTATGCTAGCACTTCATTTCATTCCTCAAATGATGCATATATGCATAACTTGAATGCCAAAGTTTTTCCAAAGTTTCAATATGTGTTTGGCAAGAAAGTTAAGCAAATGTGGGTTCCAAAGGGAACCAAGATTCTTGATGCTAACCTCCTAGGACCCAAAAGAAATTGGGTACCTAAAGCGAATTGAACTAATGTAGGTGTTCTTGAAAATCAAAAGTTCTAGGGCTTCCAAATGGTACTTGGATAGTGGTTGCTCAAGACACATGACCGGGAACTCAAGTTCTTTTTCTTCTCTCAAGAAGTTCTCTAATGGTGGTCATGTGACTTTTGGTGACAACAAGAAGGGTAGGATCCTTGGTCAAGGATCCATAGGTGATGTATCATCTTTCTCTATCTCTAATGTGCAATTAGTTGATGGATTATCTTTTAACCTTCTTAGTATTTCTCAATTGTGTGATGGTGGCTTGCGCATATGTTTTGATGATTCAAAGTGTGAGTTTTTAAATGCCATGAATGAATGTGTGCTTGTTGGAAAAAGAGATGGTAATGTGTATTCTATTAATTTGAAAGACTTGAATGATTGCAAACTTAAATGCTTGATTTCCAATGTTAGTGATGTGAATATATGGCATAAAAGATTAGGACATATAGGAATTTCTACAATTGAAAAATTGGTTAGAAATAATCTTGTTAGAGGTATACCTTCTTTGAACTTTGACATGTATGATGCTTGTGAGCCATGCATTAGAGGAAAACACACTAGGGAGTCTTTAAAGTCTAAAAACCAGATTTCAACTACTAAGGTTTTAGAACTTTTGCATCTTGATTTGTTTGGTCCAAGTAGAGTTAAAAGTGTAGGTGGTAGATCCTATGCCTTTGTAATTGTTGATGATTATTCTAGATATACTTGGGTGATTTTCCTTGCACATAAACATGAGACCATTCATGAGTTTTCAAAACTAATCAAGAGGCTTCAAAATGAAAAGAACATAAGTATTAGCAAGATTAGGAGTGATCATGGAGGAGAATTTGATAATCATGCATTTATTGATCTATGTGATGAATATGGCATTAGACATGATTTCTCTTCACCTAGGACACCCCAACAAAATGGGGTGGTAGAAAGGAAAAATAGAACTTTACAAGAAATTGCTAGGACTATGCTTTGTGAACATGATTTGCCTAAGTTTTTGTGGGCCGAGGCCATTAATTGTGCATGCTATGTTACAAATAGGTTATCTATTAGAAAGAAGATAAATAAGACACCTTATGAGATTTGGAATGATAGAAAACCTAAGGTTGACTACTTTAGAGTTTTTGGTTGCAAATGTTATGTACTAAACACTAAGGATGACTTAGATAAATTTGATGCAAAATCTACTCCTTGTGTATTTGTTGGCTATGCTTTAACTTCTAGAGCTTATAGAGTTTACAATCCAAAGTCTAGGAGAATAGAAGAGTCCATTCATGTTAAATTTATTGAAACTCTTGCATTTGACCCTTTGCTTGAGAATGATGACATTGAGTTAGGTTTGGAGAAGTTGAGCTTAAAAGATGATAAAGATGACTCTCCTACACCTAAAGATGATGGACCAAGCAAAGAGGGAGGAAATGAGCACGAGGAGACACAAAATAGTGATGCACCCGTGGGCTTGGAAGAAAGTGAGGTTGCACCCGTGGCCTCCAATAGTGAAACTACAGCTCCTACATCATGGCTGCAAGTGAAGGACAAACACAAGCATCCCAAACAACTCATAATTGGCGATTTGCATCAAGGGGTAAGGACTCGTAGATCTCACTTAGCTCCTAATGATAATGATATGCATGCTAATGTGGTAGATAATGTGACTACAAATTTAATGAATACTGCTTTAATTGTTGATGTGCATGGTTCTTATGCCTTAATTTCTCAAATAGAACCTAGAAACATTGATGATGCTTTGCTTGATGATAAATGGATTATTGCTATGCAAGATGAGTTGAATCAATTCACTAGGAATGAAGTTTGGCATTTAGTTCCAAGACCTAAAGACCAAACCATAATTGGAACTAAATGGGTGTTTAAGAACAAAATGAATGAAGATGGTGAAGTTATTAGAAACAAGGCTAGGTTGGTTGCACAAGGGTACAACCAAGAAGAAGGGATTGACTATGAAGAAACATTTGCCCCCGTAGCTAGGTTAGAAGCTATTAGGTTGCTTATGGCATTTGCATGTTTCAAAGGTTTTAAACTTTATCAAATGGATGTCAAAAGTGCATTTTTGAATGGTTTTATCAATGAGAATGTGTATGTAAAGCAACCACCCGGATTTGAAGATCCTAACTTTCCAAACCATGTCTATAAATTGACAAAAGCCTTGTATGGTTTGAAACAAGCACCTAGGGCATGGTATGATAGACTTTCCTCATTCTTAATTCAAAATGGTTTTAAAAGAGGAAGAATTGATAGCACTTTGTTCTTAAAGGAAAAAGGTCACGACATGCTTATTGTTCAAATATATGTAGATGACATTATATTTGGTGCTACTAATGAGGCTATGTGCAAAGAATTTGAGTTGTGCATGAAAAGTGAATTTGAGATGTCTATGATGGGTGAACTTACATTCTTTTTAGGACTACAAGTTAAACAAACTAAGGGAGGTATACATATTAGTCAAACTAAATATATTCATGATATGCTTAGAAAGTTTGGTTTTGATTCCTTGAACCCTTCTCCTACTCCTATGAGTGTGTCAACTAAACTTGAAAAAGATGAAGATGGACAACCTTATGATTCTAAAATGTATAGGTCCATGATTGGTTCACTTTTGTATTTGACCTCTAGTAGACCCGACATTATGTTTAGTGTATGCATGTGTGCTAGATTTCAAAGTCAGCCTATGCATTCTCATTTCCTAGCGGTTAAGAGAATATTTAGGTATCTTAGGCATACATCAACTCTTGGCTTATGGTATGACAAAAATTCATTGTTTGATTTACATGCATATAGTGATGCCGACTTTGCTGGATGTAAGATAAATAGGAAGAGTACTTCGGGTACATGCCAATTCCTAGGGAGTATGCTTATCTCTTGGTTCTCCAAGAAACAACCTTGTGTAGCCCTATCTACCACCGAAGCCGAATATATGGCTATAGGGAGTTGTTGTGCTCAACTCTTATGGATTAGACAACAACTAAATGATTTTGGACTTAAATTAAAAGATATTCCTATATATTGTGATAATACTAGTGCCATTAGCCTTTCTAAAAATCCGGTGCATCATTCTAAGGCTAAACATATTGAAATTAGGCATCATTTTATTAGAGACCATGTGACTCAAGGGACAATTAAATTAGATTATGTGGACACAATGAACCAACTTGCGGACATACTAACGAAACCTCTAAACCAAGAGAGATTTGAATTTTTAAGAGGTAATCTTGGCATGAGAATGAGTCCTTGATATGTGTATGAATTTTATGCATTGCTTATATTGAACACCTTTTGGATGCATTTACAAAATAAAGGGGGAGAAATATACTTTGAACTTTAAAGTTTGGTATGCATAGGTTAAGGGGGAGGAACTTGAATGTCATATTGTATAGACCTTGCATATTGATACTTTACTTGTCTTGAATTGCAATTCCCTTGTGTTTATTGAAACATATGCTTATAGGAAGTTTATTTGTGTGAAGCATAATGTGAGGGGGAGAGTTTCTCATGTGAATTAAAGAAAATAGCTCAAAGTTACATAAGTTATTTTGTAATCATCAAAAGGGGGAGAATGTTGAATATATGTTTGAGTGATTACAACGGCATGTTTTGATTGAACTTTGATCTATTGATTGTATTGAGAAACCTAGGTGCATATGCCTACTTGATTAGTTTAGGAATTCAAGACTTATATTAAACTAGTTCAATTGTGCTTATTTGATGATTTGATTATTGAACTAACGTGGACTAATTGCAAGAAACCCTAAAAGGGTTTACATAGCATGTTTTGAGTATGATTTGTGTGTAGGGTGACCAAAACGTAAATTGGTCCTAATGTCATCCTTGACCAACATTAGTGAAGGCTTAATCAGTGTCAAACATGATTAAGAAAGTAAATTTCGTGGTCAACATAAGTCAAGTGTTGCCAAAGATGTCTTGGAGCTTAATTGGGATCAATTGAAGTAAAATTAACTTCCTAGTCAAAGTCAGAATCGACGGACGTGACGTGGCAGCTGACATGGCATTGTTGACATGGCATTGATGACATGGCAAAGAAGACAAGTTAACCATAGTTACATCTTAACTAGAAGACTTGGAGCCAAAAGAGAAGAGAAGGAAAAGTTAATTTGAAAGAAGGAGACAAGAGGTACAACAAGTCTTATGACAAGTTTTTCTCTTCACATGTGTGGGAAGCTTTATTTCAAAACCATTTCTCTTTCCCACCAAGACACTCCACATCCAATGGATCATATTCTCTCTACATCAAAATCACATTTTAATCCAATGGCCAAAGATTCAAGCTTTATTCTTATCTCTCCTACTTTACATCCTATGGCCAAAATTGAATCTTCACTTGATCCAAAGGCCATGATTTACTCCACCTAAGAGACAAAATTTTCTCAAGTCAATGGTTGTATCTTTCAAGATGCCTCTAAAGTCTATATCCATTCAAAAGCCATGATTTACTCCACCTAAAAGACAAACTTTTCTCAAGTCAATTGTTGTATCTTTCAAGGTGGCCTCCAAAGTCTATATCCATCCAAAAGCCATTATTTCTTCCTACCAAAAAAGACTTGTTGTAATCATTTTCACACTTCTCTAAGCCTTCTAACGTCTATAATGATCCAAGGGTCCATATCTTTCATATCAATCCAATGGCCCTCATTTCATGAGCTTACACTCCACAATTTTCTATAAAAACTAACTCTTTGTCTATGGTGCATACACTTGGCCGAAAATTACACTCTCTCTCTCTAGTGTTCTTCATCTTCTAAGCTTTCATTCTTTCACTCATTCATTCCTTGATTACATACTTGATTTTGAAGAGAGATCATACACACTAGCCAAGTAAAGCTTTATTGTTACTCTTGAGCCTTTCTTACTTGATTCTTATCATTTCCTCAAGAGCCATTTTCTTACTTGAACAATCTGATTTCCAGAACATAAATTGAGCCTAAACACTTCCATATCTAGCTACTAAAGAGCCAGCCTTTGAGCCTAAACTTATCTCATACCCGGTTATTCTTAGAGCCATTTTTGAGCTTGTATTTTGTTGATTAAGTTAGTGTGGTGAGCTACAAACCACACGGTGTGTAGAGTTTGGTGTGGTGAGCTATAAACCACACGGTGTGTAAAGTTTGGTGTTTGAGCTACAAAAACACTGGTTGTATGAGTTCCGCTTGACTCGGTTGAACAAGCTATAGTGGAGTGTTTGAAATGCCCAAGTGGGACTTGGGGAGTGGAGTAGGCTTGGGTTAAGCCGAACCACTATAAATCTCTTGCCTCTTTTACTTTCCAGCAATTTCAATTAGCATTGCATTCTCATATCATACATACTTGAAATTGATCATTTAGGTTGCTAGAGTCAAGCTTGTTCAATTAATTGTCAAATCTGATTTTGTGCCCTAATTACATTTGTTTTACAAGTGACATATACATACTTGATCATCTTGCTTGGTTCTTGATCTTAAAGTTATCTATCTTGCTTATATCAATTGTCCTTGACTTGCTTGAGCTTATTTGATTGCTTTGTGCTCAAATCTGCCATTAGGAGACCATACAATCATATTAAGATTTTATATGTGATTTGCTCGAATTGATTGTTCTACTTGATTTATATACATCTACACTAGTACTCAATTTGGTATTTAGCTTCCGCTTAGGGTGAAACAAAAAAAAAGGTGACCTAGTCTAAAATTGACTAAGGACACAATTCACCCCCCCTCTTGTGGTGCCATCCGATCCAACAAGTGGTATCGGAGCTTGTGTTCCCTTGCATATAGAAGTAATTTTCTTGTGCATTATTAGTGATTTATATGATGGCATCTACTAGTGGTAGACATGATCATGTGTTAGAGGGTCAATCTAGTGGTCTATTGGCTTCTTTACCTAACGAAACGTTGTCCAAAAGCTAAACTAGCAACGTAAAACATCGTAGAACACTAAATAGAGTATAAAGGTCCAATTTGATGCCTTAGGAATGCTCAGTTCTATTTGTAGACATGTTTTTCTCGTTTCGTGCAATTTTGAACTTAACTTGGTCTATTGGCTTCTTTACCTAATGAAACGTCGTCCAAAATCTAAACTAGCAAGTTAAGACTTCTAAGAACTCTAAATAGAGTATAACGGTCCAATTTGATGCCTTAGGAATGCTCAATTCGATGCATATACAAGTTTTTCACGTTTCGTGCAATTTTGAACTTAACTTGGTCTATTGGCTTCTTTACCTAACGAAACGTTGTCCAAAAGCTAAACTAGCAAGTTAAGACTTCTAAGAACACTAAATAGAGTATAACGGTCCAATATGATGCTTAGGAATGCTCAATTCTATGCGTAGACAAGTTTTTCACGTTTCGTGCAATTTTGAACTTAACTTGGTCTATTGGCTTCTTTACCTATCGAAACGTTGTCCAAAAGCTAAACTAGCAAGTTAAAACATCGTAGAACACTAAATAGAGCATAACGGTCCAATTTGATGCCTTAGGAATGCTCAATTCTATGCATAGACAAGTTTTTCACGTTTCGTGCAATTTTGAACTTAACTTGGTCTATTGGCTTCTTTACCTATCGAAACGTTGTCCAAAAGCTAAACTAGCAAGTTAAAACATCGTAGAACACTAAATAGAGCATAACTGTCCAATATGATGCCTTAGGAATGCTCAGTTCTATTTGTAGACAAGTTTTTCACGTTTCGTGCAATTTTCAACTTAACTTGGTCTATTGGCTTCTTTACCTAACGAAACGTTGTCCAAAAGCTAAACTAGCAAGTTAAGACTTCTAAGAACACTAAATAGAGTATAACGGTCCAATATGATGCCTTAGGAATGCTCAATTCTATGCATAGACAAGTTTTTCATGTTTCGTGCAATTTTGAACTTAACTTGGTCTATTGGCTTCTTTACCTAACGAAACGTTGTCCAAAAGCTAAACTCGCAAGTTAAAACATCGTAGAACACTAAATAGAGTATAACGGTCCAATTTGATGCCTTAGGAATGCTCAGTTCTATTTGTAGACAAGTTTTTCACATTTCGTGCAATTTTCAACTTAACTTGGTCTATTGGCTTCTTTACCTAACGAAACGTTGTCCAAAAGCTAAACTAGTAAGTTAAGACTTCTAAGAACACTAAATAGAGTATTATGGTCCAATAAGATGCCTTAGGAATGCTCAATTCTATGCATAGACAAGTTTTTCACGTTTCGTGCAATTTTGAACTTAACTTGGTCTATTGGCTTCTTTACCTAACGAAAGGTTGTCCAAAAGCTAAACTAGCAAGATAAAACATCGTAGAACGCTAAATAGAGCATAACGGTCCAATTTGATGCCTTAGGAATGCTCAGTTGTATTTGTAGACAAGTTTTTCACGTTTCGTGCAATTTTCAACTTAACTTGGTCTATTGGTTTCTTTACCTAACGAAACGTTGTCCAAAAGCTAAACTAGCAAGTTAAGACTTCTAAGAACACTAAATAGAGTATAACGGTCCAATATGATGCCTTAGGAATGCTCAATTCTATGCATAGACAAGTTTTTCACGTTTCGTACAATTTTGAACTTAACTTGGTCTATTGGCTTCTTTACCTAACGAAACGTTGTCCAAAAGCTAAACTAGCAAGTTAAAACATCGTAGAACACTAAATAGAGTATAACGGTCCAATTTGATGCCTTAGGAATGCTCAGTTCTATTTGTAGACAAGTTTTTCACGTTTCGTGCAATTTTCAACTTAACTTGGTCTATTGGCTTCTTTACCTAACGAAACATTGTCCAAAAGCTAAACTAGCAAGTTAAGACTTCTAAGAACACTAAATAGAGTATAACGGTCCAATATGATGCCTTAGGAATGCTCAATTCTATGCATAGACAAGTTTTTCATGTTTCGTGCAATTTTGAACTTAACTTGGTCTATTGGCTTCTTTACCTAACGAAACGTTGTCCAAAAGCTAAACTAGCAAGTTAAGACTTCTAAGAACACTATATAGAGTATAACGGTCCAATATGATGCCTTAGGAATGCTCAATTCTATGCATAGACAAGTTTTTCACGTTTCGTGCAATTTTGAACTTAACTTGGTCTATTGGCTTCTTTACCTAACGAAACGTTGTCCAAAAGCTAAACTAGCAACGTAAAACATCGTAGAACACTAAATAGAGTATAAAGGTCCAATTTGATGCCTTAGGAATGCTCAGTTCTATTTGTAGACATGTTTTTCTCGTTTCGTGCAATTTTGAACTTAACTTGGTCTATTGGCTTCTTTACCTAATGAAACGTCGTCCAAAATCTAAACTAGCAAGTTAAGACTTCTAAGAACTCTAAATAGAGTATAACGGTCCAATTTGATGCCTTAGGAATGCTCAATTCGATGCATATACAAGTTTTTCACGTTTCGTGCAATTTTGAACTTAACTTGGTCTATTGGCTTCTTTACCTAACGAAACGTTGTCCAACAGCTAAACTAGCAAGTTAAGACTTCTAAGAACACTAAATAGAGTATAACGGTCCAATATGATGCTTAGGAATGCTCAATTCTATGCGTAGACAAGTTTTTCACGTTTCGTGCAATTTTGAACTTAACTTGGTCTATTGGCTTCTTTACCTATCGAAACGTTGTCCAAAAGCTAAACTAGCAAGTTAAAACATCGTAGAACACTAAATAGAGCATAACGGTCCAATTTGATGCCTTAGGAATGCTCAATTCTATGCATAGACAAGTTTTTCACGTTTCGTGCAATTTTGAACTTAACTTGGTCTATTGGCTTCTTTACCTATCGAAACGTTGTCCAAAAGCTAAACTAGCAAGTTAAAACATCGTAGAACACTAAATAGAGCATAACTGTCCAATATGATGCCTTAGGAATGCTCAGTTCTATTTGTAGACAAGTTTTTCACGTTTCGTGCAATTTTCAACTTAACTTGGTCTATTGGCTTCTTTACCTAACGAAACGTTGTCCAAAAGCTAAACTAGCAAGTTAAGACTTCTAAGAACACTAAATAGAGTATAACGGTCCAATATGATGCCTTAGGAATGCTCAATTCTATGCATAGACAAGTTTTTCATGTTTCGTGCAATTTTGAACTTAACTTGGTCTATTGGCTTCTTTACCTAACGAAACGTTGTCCAAAAGCTAAACTCGCAAGTTAAAACATCGTAGAACACTAAATAGAGTATAACGGTCCAATTTGATGCCTTAGGAATGCTCAGTTCTATTTGTAGACAAGTTTTTCACATTTCGTGCAATTTTCAACTTAACTTGGTCTATTGGCTTCTTTACCTAACGAAACGTTGTCCAAAAGCTAAACTAGTAAGTTAAGACTTCTAAGAACACTAAATAGAGTATTATGGTCCAATAAGATGCCTTAGGAATGCTCAATTCTATGCATAGACAAGTTTTTCACGTTTCGTGCAATTTTGAACTTAACTTGGTCTATTGGCTTCTTTACCTAACGAAAAGTTGTCCAAAAGCTAAACTAGCAAGATAAAACATCGTAGAACGCTAAATAGAGCATAACGGTCCAATTTGATGCCTTAGGAATGCTCAGTTGTATTTGTAGACAAGTTTTTCACGTTTCGTGCAATTTTCAACTTAACTTGGTCTATTGGTTTCTTTACCTAACGAAACGTTGTCCAAAAGCTAAACTAGCAAGTTAAGACTTCTAAGAACACTAAATAGAGTATAACGGTCCAATATGATGCCTTAGGAATGCTCAATTCTATGCATAGACAAGTTTTTCACGTTTCGTACAATTTTGAACTTAACTTGGTCTATTGGCTTCTTTACCTAACGAAACGTTGTCCAAAAGCTAAACTAGCAAGTTAAAACATCGTAGAACACTAAATAGAGTATAACGGTCCAATTTGATGCCTTAGGAATGCTCAGTTCTATTTGTAGACAAGTTTTTCACGTTTCGTGCAATTTTCAACTTAACTTGGTCTATTGGCTTCTTTACCTAACGAAACATTGTCCAAAAGCTAAACTAGCAAGTTAAGACTTCTAAGAACACTAAATAGAGTATAACGGTCCAATATGATGCCTTAGGAATGCTCAATTCTATGCATAGACAAGTTTTTCACGTTTCGTGCAATTTTGAACTTAACTTGGTCTATTGGCTTCTTTACCTAACGAATTGTTGCCCAAAAGCTAAACTAGCAAGTTAAGACTTCTAAGAACACTAAATAGAGTATAACGGTCCAATATGATGCCTTAGGAATGCTCAATTCTATGCATAGACAAGTTTTTCACGTTTCGTGCAGTTTTGAACTTAACTTGGTCTATTGGCTTCTTTACCTAACGAAACGTTGTCCAAAAGCTAAACTAGCAAGTTAAGACTTCTAAGAACACTAAATAGAGTATAACGGTCCAATTTGATGTCTTAGGAATGCTCAATTCTATGTGTAGACAAGTTTTTCTCGTTTCGTGCAATTTTCAACTTAACTTGGTCTATTGGCTTCTTTACCTAACGAAACGTTGTCCAAAAGCTAAACTAGCAAGTTAAGACTTCTAAGAACACTAAATAGAGTATAACGGTCCAATTTGATTCCTTAGGAATGCTCAATTCTATGCATAGACAAGTTTTTCACGTTTCGTGCAATTTTGAACTTAACTTGGTCTATTGGCTTCTTTACCTAACGAAACGTTGTCCAAAAGCTAAACTAGCAAGTTAAAACATCGTAGAACACTAAATAGAGTATAACGGTCCAATTTGATGCCTTAGGAATGCTCAGTTCTATTTGTAGACAAGTTTTTCACGTTTCGTGCAATTTTCAACTTAACTTGGTCTATTGGCTTCTTTACCTAACGAAACGTTGTCCAAAAGCTAAACTAGCAAGTTAAGACTTCTAAGAACACTAAATAGAGTATAACGGTCCAATATGATGCCTTAGGAATGCTCAATTCTATGCATAGACAAGTTTTTCACGTTTCGTGCAATTTTGAACTTAACTTGGTCTATTGGCTTCTTTACCTAACGAAACGCTGTCCAAAAGCTAAACTAGCAAGTTAAAACATCGTAGAACACTAAATAGAGTATAACGGTCCAATTTGATGCCTTAGGAATGCTCAGTTCTATTTGTAGACAAGTTTTTCACGTTTCGTGCTATTTTCAACTTAACTTGGTCTATTGGCTTCTTTACCTAACGAAACGTTGTCCAAAAGCTAAACTAGCAAGTTAAGACTTCTAAGAACACTAAATAGAGTATAACGGTCCAATTTGATGTCTTAGGAATGCTCAATTCTATGTGTAGATAAGTTTTTCTCGTTTCGTGCAATTTTCAACTTAACTTGGTCTATTGGCTTCTTTACCTAACGAAACGTTGTCCAAAAGTTAAACTAGCAAGTTAAGACTTCTAAGAACACTAAATAGAGTATAACGGTCCAATTTGATTCCTTAGGAATGCTCAATTCTATGCATAGACAAGTTTTTCACGTTTCGTGCAATTTTGAACTTAACTTGGTCTATTGGCTTCTTTAGCTAACGAAACGTTGTCCAAAAGCTAAACAAGCAAGTTAAAACATCGTAGAACACTAAATAGAGTATAACGGTCCAATTTGAGGCCTTAGGAACGCTCAGTTCTATTTGTAGACAAGTTTTTCACGTTTCGTGCAATTTTCAACTTAACTTGGTCTATTGGCTTCTTTACCTAACGAAACGTTGTCCAAAAGCTAAACTAGCAAGTTAAGACTTCTAAGAACACTAAATAGAGTATAACGGTCCAATATGATGCCTTAGGAATGCTCAATTCTATGCATAGACAAGTTTTTCACGTTTCGTGCAATTTTGAACTTAACTTGGTCTATTGGCTTCTTTACCTAAGGAAACGTTGTCCAAAAGCTAAACTAGCAAGTTAAGACTTCTAAGAACACTAAATAGAGTATAACGGTCCAATTTGATGTCTTAGGAATGCTCAATTCTATGTGTAGACAAGTTTTTCTCGTTTCGTGCAATTTTCAACTTAACTTGGTCTATTGGCTTCTTTACCTAACGAAACGTTGTCCAAAAGCTAAACTAGCAAGTTAAGACTTCTAAGAACACTAAATAGAGTATAACGGTCCAATTTGATTCCTTAGGAATGCTCAATTCTATGCATAGACAAGTTTTTCACGTTTCGTGCAATTTTGAACTTAACTTGGTCTATTGGCTTCTTTACCTAACGAAACGTTGTCCAAAAGCTAAACTAGCAAGTTAAAACATCGTAGAACACTAAATAGAGTATAACGGTCCAATTTGATGCCTTAGGAATGCTCAGTTCTATTTGTAGACAAGTTTTTCACGTTTCGTGCAATTTTGAACTTAACTTGGTCTATTGGCTTCTTTACCTAACGAAACGCTGTCCAAAAGCTAAACTAGCAAGTTAAAACATCGCAGAACACTAAATAGAGTATAACGGTCCAATTTGATGCCTTAGGAATGCTCAGTTCTATTTGTAGACAAGTTTTTCACGTTTCGTGCTATTTTCAACTTAACTTGGTCTATTGGCTTGTTTACCTAACGAAACGTTGTCCAAAAGCTAAACTAGCAAGTTAAGACTTCTAAGAACACTAAATAGAGTATAACGGTCCAATTTGATGTCTTAGGAATGCTCAATTCTATGTGTAGATAAGTTTTTCTCGTTTCGTGCAATTTTCAACTTAACTTGGTCTATTGGCTTCTTTACCTAACGAAACGTTGTCCAAAAGCTAAACTAGCAAGTTAAGACTTCTAAGAACACTAAATAGAGTATAACGGTCCAATTTGATTCCTTAGGAATGCTCAATTCTATGCATAGACAAGTTTTTCACGTTTCGTGCAATTTTGAACTTAACTTGGTCTATTGGCTGTTGGATCGGATGGCACCACAAGAGGGGGGGTGAATTGTGTCCTTAGTCAATTTTAGACTAGGTCACCTTTTTTTTGTTTCACCCTAAGCGGAAGCTAAATACCAAATTGAGTACTAGTGTAGATGTATATAAATCAAGTAGAACAATCAATTCGAGCAAATCACATATAAAATCTTAATATGATTGTATGGTCTCCTAATGGCAGATTTGAGCACAAAGCAATCAAATAAGCTCAAGCAAGTCAAGGACAATTGATATAAGCAAGATAGATAACTTTAAGATCAAGAACCAAGCAAGATGATCAAGTATGTATATGTCACTTGTAAAACAAATGTAATTAGGGCACAAAATCAGATTTGACAATTAATTGAACAAGCTTGACTCTAGCAACCTAAATGATCAATTTCAAGTATGTATGATATGAGAATGCAATGCTAATTGAAATTGCTGGAAAGTAAAAGAGGCAAGAGATTTATAGTGGTTCGGCTTAACCCAAGCCTACTCCACTCCCCAAGTCCCACTTGGGAATTTCAAACACTCCACTATAGCTTGTTCAACCGAGTCAAGCGGAACTCATACAACCAGTGTTTTTGTAGCTCAAACACCAAACTTTACACACCGTGTGGTTTATAGCTCACCACACCAAACTCTACACACGTGTGGTTTGTAGCTCACCACACTAACTTAATCAACAAAATACAAGCTCAAAAATGGCTCTAAGAATAACCGGGTATGAGATAAGTTTAGGCTCAAAGGCTGGCTCTTTAGTAGCTAGATATGGAAGTGTTTAGGCTCAATTTATGTTCTGGAAATCAGATTGTTCAAGTAAGAAAATGGCTCTTGAGGAAATGATAAGAATCAAGTAAGAAAGGCTCAAGAGTAACAATAAAGCTTTACTTGGCTAGTGTGTATGATCTCTCTTCAAAATCAAGTATGTAATCAAGGAATGAATGAGTGAAAGAATGAAAGCTTAGAAGATGAAGAACACTAGAGAGAGAGAGTGTAATTTTCGGCCAAGTATATACACCATAGACAAAGAGTTAGTTTTTATAGAAAATTGTGGAGTGTAAGCTCATGAAATGAGGGCCATTGGATTGATATGAAAGATATGGACCCTTGGATCATTATAGACGTTAGAAGGCTTAGAGAAGTGTGAAAATGATTACAACAAGTCTTTTTTGGTAGGAAGAAATAATGGCTTTTGGATGGATATAGACTTTGGAGGCCACCTTGAAAGATACAACAATTGACTTGAGAAAAGTTTGTCTTTTAGGTGGAGTAAATCATGGCTTTTGGATGGATATAGACTTTAGAGGCATCTTGAAAGATACAACAATTGACTTGAGAAAAGTTTGTCTCTTAGGTGGAATAAATGATGGCCTTTGGATCAAATGAAGATTCAATTTTGGCCATAGGATGTAAAGTAGGAGAGATAAGAATAAAGCTTGAATCTTTGGCCATTGGATTAAAATGTGATTTTGATGTAGAGAGAATATGATCCATTGGATGTGGAGTGTCTTGGTGGGAAAGAGAAATGGTTTTGAAATAAAACTTCCCACACATGTGAAGAGAAAAACTTGTCATAAGACTTGTTGTACCTCTTGTCTCCTCCTTTCAAATTAACTTTTCCTTCTCTTCTCTTTTGGCTCCAAGTCTTCTAGTTAAGATGTAACTATGGTTAACTTGTCTTCTTTGCCATGTCATCAATGCCATGTCATTAATGCCATGTCAACAATGCCATGTCAGCTGCCACATCACGTCCGTCGATTCTGACTTTGACTAGAAAGTTAATTTTACTTAAATTGATCCCAATTAAGCTCCAAAACATCTTTGGCAAAACTTGACTTATGTTGACCACGAAATTGACTTTCTTAATCATGTTTGACACTGATTAAGCCTTCACTAATGTTGGTCAAGGATGACATTAGGACCAATTTACGTTTTGGTCACCCTACACACAAATCATACTCAAGACATGCTATGTAAACCCTTTTAGGGTTTCTTGCAATTAGTCCACGTTAGTTCAATAATCAAATCATCAAATAAGCACAATTGAACTAGTTTAATATAAGTCTTGAATTCCTAAACTAATCAAGTAGGCATATGCAGCTAGGTTTCTCAATACAATCAATAGATCAAAGTTCAATCAAAACATGCCGTTGTAATCACTCAAACATATATTCAACATTGGCTTCTTTACCTAACGAAACGTTGTCCAAAAGCTAAACTAGCAAGTTAAGACTTCTAAGAACACTAAATAGAGTATAACGTTCCAATTTGATGTCTTAGGAATGCTCAATTCTATGTGTAGACAAGTTTTTCTCGTTTCGTGCAATTTTCAACTTAACTTGGTCTATTGGCTTCTTTACCTAACGAAACGTTGTCCAAAAGCTAAACTAGCAAGTTAAGACTTCTAAGAACACTAAATAGAGTATAACGGTCCAATTTGATTCTTTAGGAATGCTCAATTCTATGCTTAGACAAGTTTTTCACGTTTCGTGCAATTTTGAACTTAACTTGGTTTATTGGCTTCTTTACCTAACGAAACGTTGTCCAAAAGCTAAACTAGCAAGTTAAAACATCGTAGAACACTAAATAGAGTATAACGGTCCAATTTGATGCCTTAGGAATGCTCAGTTCTATTTGTAGACAAGTTTTTCACGTTTCGTGCAATTTTCAACTTAACTTGGTCTATTGGCTTCTTTACCTAACGAAACGTTGTCCAAAAGCTAAACTAGCAAGTTAAGACTTCTAAGAACACTAAATAGAGTATAACGGTCCAATATGATGCCTTAGGAATGCTCAATTCTATGCATAGACAAGTTTTTCACGTTTCGTGCAATTTTGAACTTAACTTGGTCTATTGGCTTCTTTACCTAACGAAACGCTGTCCAAAAGCTAAACTAGCAAGTTAAAACATCGTAGAACACTAAATAGAGTATAACGGTCCAATTTGATGCCTTAGGAATGCTCAGTTCTATTTGTAGACAAGTTTTTCACGTTTCGTGCTATTTTCAACTTAACTTGGTCTATTGGCTTGTTTACCTAACGAAACGTTGTCCAAAAGCTAAACTAGCAAGTTAAGACTTCTAAGAACACTAAATAGAGTATAACGGTCCAATTTGATGTCTTAGGAATGCTCAATTCTATGTGTAGATAAGTTTTTCTCGTTTCGTGCAATTTTCAACTTAACTTGGTCTATTGGCTTCTTTACCTAACGAAACGTTGTCCAAAAGCTAAACTAGCAAGTTAAGACTTCTAAGAACACTAAATAGAGTATAACGGTCCAATTTGATTCCTTAGGAATGCTCAATTCTATGCATAGACAAGTTTTTCACGTTTTGTGCAATTTTGAACTTAACTTGGTCTATTGGCTTCTTTAGCTAACGAAACGTTGTCCAAAAGCTAAACAAGCAAGTTAAAACATCGTAGAACACTAAATAGAGTATAACGGTCCAATTTGATGCCTTAGGAATGCTCAGTTCTATTTGTAGACAAGTTTTTCACGTTTCGTGCAATTTTCAACTTAACTTGGTCTATTGGCTTCTTAACCTAACGAAACGTTGTCCAAAAGCTAAACTAGCAAGTTAAGACTTCTAAGAACACTAAATAGAGTATAACGGTCCAATATGATGCCTTAGGAATGCTCAATTCTATGCATAGACAAGTTTTTCACGTTTCGTGCAATTTTGAACTTAACTTGGTCTATTGGCTTCTTTACCTAAGGAAACGTTGTCCAAAAGCTAAACTAGCAAGTTAAGACTTCTAAGAACACTAAATAGAGTATAACGGTGCAATTTGATGTCTTAGGAATGCTCAATTCTATGTGTAGACAAGTTTTTCTCGTTTCGTGCTATTTTCAACTTAACTTGGTCTACTGGCTTCTTTACCTAACGAAACGTTGTCCAAAAGCTAAACTAGCAAGTTAAGACTTCTAAGAACACTAAATAGAGTATAACGGTCCAATTTGATTCCTTAGGAATGCTCAATTCTATGCATAGACAAGTTTTTCACGTTTCGTGCAATTTTGAACTTAACTTGGTCTATTGGCTTCTTTACCTAACGAAACATTGTCCAAAAGCTAAACTAGCAAGTTAAAAAATCGTAGAACACTAAATAGAGTATAACGGTCCAATTTGATGCCTTAGGAATGCTCAGTTCTATTTGTAGACAAGTTTTTCACGTTTCGTGCAATTTTCAACTTAACTTGGTCTATTGGCTTCTTTACCTAACGAAACGTTGTCCAAAAGCTAAACTAGCAAGTTAAGACTTCTAAGAACACTAAATAGAGTATAACGGTCCAATATGATGCCTTAGGAATGCTCAATTCTATGCATAGACAAGTTTTTCACGTTTCGTGCAATTTTGAACTTAACTTGGTCTATTGGCTTCTTTACCTAACGAAACGCTGTCCAAAAGCTAAACTAGCAAGTTAAAACATCGTAGAACACTAAATAGAGTATAACGGTCCAATTTGATGCCTTAGGAATGCTCAGTTCTATTTGTAGACAAGTTTTTCACGTTTCGTGCTATTTTCAACTTAACTTGGTCTATTGGCTTCTTTACCTAACGAAACGTTGTCCAAAAGCTAAACTAGCAAGTTAAGACTTCTAAGAACACTAAATAGAGTATAACGGTCCAATTTGATGTCTTAGGAATGCTCAATTCTATGTGTAGATAAGTTTTTCTCGTTTCTTGCAATTTTCAACTTAACTTGGTCTATTGGCTTCTTTACCTAACGAAACGTTTTCCAAAAGCTAAACTAGCAAGTTAAGACTTCTAAGAACACTAAATAGAGTATAACGGTCCAATTTGATGCCTTAGGAATGCTCAGTTCTATGCGTAGACAAGTTTTTCTCGTTTCGTGCAATTTTCAACTTAACTTGGTCTATTGGCTTCTTTACCTAACGAAACGTTGTCCAAAAGCTAAACTAGCAAGTTAAGACTTCTAAGAACTCTAAATAGAGTATAACGGTCCAATTTGATGCCTTAGGAATGCTCAATTCGATGCATATACAAGTTTTTCACGTTTCGTGCAATTTTGAACTTAACTTGGTCTATTGGCTTCTTTACCTAACGAAACGTTGTCCAAAAGCTAAACTAGCAAGTTAAGACTTCTAAGAACACTAAATAGAGTATAACGGTCCAATATGATGCCTTAAGAATGCTCAATTCTATGCATAGACAAGTTTTTCACGTTTCGTGCAATTTTGAACTTAACTTGGTCTATTGGCTTCTTTACCTAACGAAACGTTGTCCAAAAGCTAAACTAGCAAGTTAAAACATCGTAGAACACTAAATAGAGCATAACGGTCCAATTTGATGCCTTAGGAATGCTCAGTTCTATTTGTAGACAAGTTTTTCACGTTTCGTGCAATTTTCAACTTAACTTGGTCTATTGGCTTCTTTACCTAACGAAACGTTGTCCAAAAGCTAAACTAGCAAGTTAAGACTTCTAAGAACACTAAATAGAGTATAACGGTCCAATATGATGCCTTAGGAATGCTCAATTCTATGCATAGACAAGTTTTTCACGTTTCGTGCAATTTTGAACTTAACTTGGTCTATTGGCTTCTTTACCTAACGAAACGTTGTCCAAAAGCTAAACTAGCAAGTTAAAACATCGTAGAACACTAAATAGAGTATAACGGTCCAATTTGATGCCTTAGGAATGCTCAGTTCTATTTGTAGACAAGTTTTTCACGTTTCGTGCAATTTTCAACTTAACTTGGTCTATTGGCTTCTTTACCTAACGAAACGTTGTCCAAAAGCTAAACTAGCAAGTTAAGACTTCTAAGAACACTAAATAGAGTATAACGGTCCAATTTGATTCCTTAGGAATGCTCAATTCTATGCATAGACAAGTTTTTCACGTTTCGTGCAATTTTGAACTTAACTTGGTCTATTGGCTTCTTTAGCTAACGAAACGTTGTCCAAAAGCTAAACAAGCAAGTTAAAACATCGTAGAACACTAAATAGAGTATAACGGTCCAATTTGATGCCTTAGGAATGCTCAGTTCTATTTGTAGACAAGTTTTTCACGTTTCGTGCTATTTTCAACTTAACTTGGTCTATTGGCTTGTTTACCTAACGAAACGTTGTCCAAAAGCTAAACTAGCAAGTTAAGACTTCTAAGAACACTAAATAGAGTATAACGGTCCAATTTGATGTCTTAGGAATGCTCAATTCTATGTGTAGATAAGTTTTTCTCGTTTCGTGCAATTTTCAACTTAACTTGGTCTATTGGCTTCTTTACCTAACGAAACGTTGTCCAAAAGCTAAACTAGCAAGTTAAGACTTCTAAGAACACTAAATAGAGTATAACGGTCCAATTTGATGTCTTAGGAATGCTCAATTCTATGTGTAGACAAGTTTTTCTCGTTTCGTGCAATTTTCAACTTAACTTGGTCTACTGGCTTCTTTACCTAACGAAAGGTTGTCCAAAAGCTAAACTAGCAAGTTAAGACTTCTAAGAACACTAAATAGAGTATAACGGTCCAATTTGATTCCTTAGGAATGCTCAATTCTATGCATAGACAAGTTTTTCACGTTTCGTGCAATTTTGAACTTAACTTGGTCTATTGGCTTCTTTACCTAACGAAACATTGTCCAAAAGCTAAACTAGCAAGTTAAAAAATCGTAGAACACTAAATAGAGTATAACGGTCCAATTTGATGCCTTAGGAATGCTTAGTTCAATTTGTAGACAAGTTTTTCACGTTTCGTGCAATTTTCAACTTAACTTGGTCTATTGGCTTCTTTACCTAACGAAACGTTGTCCAAAAGCTAAA
This sequence comes from Tripterygium wilfordii, assembly GCF_013401445.1. Lineage (NCBI taxonomy): Eukaryota > Viridiplantae > Streptophyta > Magnoliopsida > Celastrales > Celastraceae > Tripterygium > Tripterygium wilfordii. Next base: position 30,543 of record NW_024056342.1, on the reverse strand, counting down.
CTAGCAAGTTAAGACTTCTAAGAACACTAAATAGAGTATAACGGTCCAATATGATGCCTTAGGAATGCTCAATTCTATGCATAGACAAGTTTTTCACGTTTCGTGCAATTTTGAACTTAACTTGGTCTATTGGCTTCTTTACCTAACGAAACGCTTGTCCAAAAGCTAAACTAGCAAGTTAAAACATCGTAGAACACTAAATAGAGTATAACGGTCCAATTTGATGCCTTAGGAATGCTCAGTTCTATTTGTAGACAAGTTTTTCACGTTTCGTGCTAATTTTCAACTTAACTTGGTCTATTGGCTTCTTTACCTAACGAAACGTTGTCCAAAAGCTAAACTAGCAAGTTAAGACTTCTAAGAACACTAAATAGAGTATAACGGTCCAATTTGATGTCTTAGGAATGCTCAATTCTATGTGTAGACAAGTTTTTCTCGTTTCGTGCAATTTTCAACTTAACTTGGTCTATTGGCTTCTTTACCTAACGAAACGTTGTCCAAAAGCTAAACTAGCAAGTTAAGACTTCTAAGAACACTAAATAGAGTATAACGGTCCAATTTGATGCCTTAGGAATGCTCAGTTCTATGCGTAGACAAGTTTTTCTCGTTTCGTGCAATTTTCAACTTAACTTGGTCTATTGGCTTCTTTACCTAACGAAACGTTGTCCAAAAGCTAAACTAGCAAGTTAAGACTTCTAAGAACTCTAAATAGAGTATAACGGTCCAATTTGATGCCTTAGGAATGCTCAATTCGATGCATAGACAAGTTTTTCACGTTTCGTGCAATTTTGAACTTAACTTGGTCTATTGGCTTCTTTACCTAACGAAACGTTGTCCAAAAGCTAAACTAGCAAGTTAAGACTTCTAAGAACACTAAATAGAGTATAACGGTCCAATATGATGCCTTAGGAATGCTCAATTCTATGCATAGACAAGTTTTTCACGTTTCGTGCAATTTTGAACTTAACTTGGTCTATTGGCTTCTTTACCTAACGAAACGTTGTCCAAAAGCTAAACTAGCAAGTTAAAACATCGTAGAACACTAAATAGAGTATAACGGTCCAATTTGATGCCTTAGGAATGCTCAGTTCTATTTGTAGACAAGTTTTTCACGTTTCGTGCAATTTTCAACTTAACTTGGTCTATTGGCTTCTTTACCTAACGAAACGTTGTCCAAAAGCTAAACTAGCAAGTTAAGACTTCTAAGAACACTAAATAGAGTATAACGGTCCAATATGATGCCTTAGGAATGCTCAATTCTATGCATAGACAAGTTTTTCACGTTTCGTGCAATTTTGAACTTAACTTGGTCTATTGGCTTCTTTACCTAACGAAACGTTGTCCAAAAGCTAAACTAGCACGTTAAAACATCGTAGAACACTAAATAGAGTATAACGGTCCAATTTGATGCCTTAGGAATGCTCAGTTCTATTTGTAGACAAGTTTTTCACGTTTCGTGCAATTTTCAACTTAACTTGGTCTATTGGCTTCTTTACCTAACGAAACGTTGTCCAAAAGCTAAACTAGCAAGTTAAGACTTCTAAGAACACTAAATAGAGTATAACGGTCCAATATGATGCCTTAGGAATGCTCAATTCTATGCATAGACAAGTTTTTCACGTTTCGTGCAATTTTGAACTTAACTTGGTCTATTGGCTTCTTTACCTAACGAAACATTGTCCAAAAGCTAAACTAGCAAGTTAAAAAATCGTAGAACACTAAATAGAGTATAACGGTCCAATTTGATGCCTTAGGAATGCTCAGTTCAATTTGTAGACAAGTTTTTCACGTTTCGTGCAATTTTCAACTTAACTTGGTCTATTGGCTTCTTTACCTAACGAAACGTTGTCCAAAAGCTAAACTAGCAAGTTAAGACTTCTAAGAACACTAAATAGAGTATAACGGTCCAATATGATGCCTTAGGAATGCTCAATTCTATGCATAGACAAGTTTTTCACGTTTCGTGCAATTTTGAACTTAACTTGGTCTATTGGCTTCTTTACCTAACGAAACGCTGTCCAAAAGCTAAACTAGCAAGTTAAAACATCGTAGAACACTAAATAGAGTATAACGGTCCAATTTGATGCCTTAGGAATGCTCAGTTCTATTTGTAGACAAGTTTTTCACGTTTCGTGCTAATTTTCAACTTAACTTGGTCTATTGGCTTCTTTACCTAACGAAACGTTGTCCAAAAGCTAAACTAGCAAGTTAAGACTTCTAAGAACACTAAATAGAGTATAACGGTCCAATTTGATGTCCTTAGGAATGCTCAATTCTATGTGTAGATAAGTTTTTCTACGTTTCGTGCAATTTTCAACTTAACTTGGTCTATTGGCTTCTTTACCTAACGAAACGTTGTCCAAAAGCTAAACTAGCAAGTTAAGACTTCTAAGAACACTAAATAGAGTATAACGGTCCAATTTGATGCCTTAGGAATGCTCAGTTCTATGCGTAGACAAGTTTTTCTCGTTTCGTGCAATTTTCAACTTAACTTGGTCTATTGGCTTCTTTACCTAACGAAACGTTGTCCAAAAGCTAAACTAGCAAGTTAAGACTTCTAAGAACATCTAAATAGAGTATAACGGTCCAATTTGATGCCTTAGGAATGCTCAATTCTATGCATAGACAAGTTTTTCACGTTTCGTGCAATTTTGAACTTAACTTGGTCTATTGGCTTCTTTACCTAACGAAACGTTGTCCAAAAGCTAAACTAGCAAGTTAAGACTTCTAAGAACACTAAATAGAGTATAACGGTCCAATATGATGCCTTAGGAATGCTCAATTCTATGCATAGACAAGTTTTTCACGTTTCGTGCAATTTTGAACTTAACTTGGTCTATTGGCTTCTTTACCTAACGAAACGTTGTCCAAAAGCTAAACTAGCAAGTTAAAACATCGTAGAACACTAAATAGAGCTATAACGGTCCAATTTGATGCCTTAGGAATGCTCAGTTCTATTTGTAGACAAGTTTTTCACGTTTCGTGCAATTTTCAACTTAACTTGGTCTATTGGCTTCTTTACCTAACGAAACGTTGTCCAAAAGCTAAACTAGCAAGTTAAGACTTCTAAGAACACTAAATAGAGTATAACGGTCCAATATGATGCCTTAGGAATGCTCAATTCTATGCATAGACAAGTTTTTCACGTTTCGTGCAATTTTGAACTTAACTTGGTCTATTGGCTTCTTTACCTAACGAAACGTTGTCCAAAAGCTAAACTAGCAAGTTAAAACATCGTAGAACACTAAATAGAGTATAACGGTCCAATTTGATGCCTTAGGAATGCTCAGTTCTATTTGTAGACAAGTTTTTCACGTTTCGTGCAATTTTCAACTTAACTTGGTCTATTGGCTTCTTTACCTAACGAAACGTTGTCCAAAAGCTAAACTAGCAAGTTAAGACTTCTAAGAACACTAAATAGAGTATAACGGTCCAATTTGATTCCTTAGGAATGCTCAATTCTATGCATAGACAAGTTTTTCACGTTTCGTGCAATTTTGAACTTAACTTGGTCTATTGGCTTCTTTACCTAACGAAACGTTGTCCAAAAGCTAAACTAGCAAGTTAAAACATCGTAGAACACTAAATAGAGTATAACGGTCCAATTTGATGCCTTAGGAATGCTCAGTTCTATTTGTAGACAAGTTTTTCACGTTTCGTGCAATTTTCAACTTAACTTGGTCTATTGGCTTCTTTACCTAACGAAACGTTGTCCAAAAGCTAAACTAGCAAGTTAAGACTTCTAAGAACACTAAATAGAGTATAACGGTCCAATATGATGCCTTAGGAATGCTCAATTCTATGCATAGACAAGTTTTTCACGTTTCGTGCAATTTTGAACTTAACTTGGTCTATTGGCTTCTTTACCTAACGAAACGTTGTCCAAAAGCTAAACTAGCAAGTTAAAACATCGTAGAACACTAAATAGAGTATAATGGTCCAATTCGATGCCTTAGGAATGCTCAGTTCTATTTGTAGACAAGTTTTTCTCGTTTCGTGCAATTTTGAACTTAACTTGGTCTATTGGCTTCTTTACCTAACGAAACGTTGTCCAAAAGCTAAACTAGCAAGTTAAGACTTCTAAGAACACTAAATAGAGTATAACGGTCCAATTAGATTCCTTAGGAATGCTCAATTCTATGCATAGACAAGTTTTTCACGTTTCGTGCAATTTTGAACTTAACTTGGTCTATTGGCTTCTTTACCTAACGAAACGTTGTCCAAAAGCTAAACTAGCAAGTTAAGACTTCTAAGAACACTAAATAGAGTATAACGGTCCAATATGATGCCTTAGGAATGCTCAATTCTATGCATAGACAAGTTTTTCACGTTTCGTGCAATTTTGAACTTAACTTGGTCTATTGGCTTCTTTACCTAACGAAACGTTGTCCAAAAGCTAAACTAGCAAGTTAAAACATCGTAGAACACTAAATAGAGTATAACGGTCCAATTTGATGCCTTAGGAATGCTCAGTTCTATTTGTAGACAAGTTTTTCACGTTTCGTGCAATTTTCAACTTAACTTGGTCTATTGGCTTCTTTACCTAACGAAACGTTGTCCAAAAGCTAAACTAGCAAGTTAAGACTTCTAAGAACACTAAATAGAGTATAACGGTCCAATATGATGCCTTAGGAATGCTCAATTCTATGCATAGACAAGTTTTTCACGTTTCGTGCAATTTTGAACTTAACTTGGTCTATTGGCTTCTTTACCTAACGAAACGTTGTCCAAAAGCTAAACTAGCAAGTTAAAACATCGTACGAACACTAAATAGAGTATAACGGTCCAATTTGATGCCTTAGGAATGCTCAGTTCTATTTGTAGACAAGTTTTTCTCGTTTCGTGCAATTTTGAACTTAACTTGGTCTATTGGCTTCTTTACCTAACGAAACGTTGTCCAAAAGCTAAACTAGCAAGTTAAGACTTCTAAGAACACTAAATAGAGTATAACGGTCCAATATGATGCCTTAGGAATGCTCAATTCTATGCATAGACAAGTTTTTCACGTTTCGTGCAATTTTGAACTTAACTTGGTCTATTGGCTTCTTTACCTAACGAAACGTTGTCCAAAAGCTAAACTAGCAAGTTAAGACTTCTAAGAACACTAAATAGAGTATAACGGTCCAATTTGATGCCTTAGGAATGCTCAATTCTATGCATAGACAAGTTTTTCACGTTTCGTGCAATTTTGAACTTAACTTGGTCTATTGGCTTCTTTACCTAACGAAACGTTGTCCAAAAGCTAAACTAGCAAGTTAAGACTTCTAAGAACACTAAATAGAGTATAACGGTCCAATTTGATGTCTTAGGAATGCTCAATTCTATGTGTAGACAAGTTTTTCACGTTTCGTGCAATTTTCAACTTAACTTGGTCTATTGGCTTCTTTACCTAACGAAACGTTGTCCAAAAGCTAAACTAGCAAGTTAAGACTTCTAAGAACACTAAATAGAGTATAACGGTCCAATTTGATGCCTTAGGAATGCTCAATTCGATGCATAGACAAGTTTTTCACGTTTCGTGCAATTTTGAACTTAACTTGGTCTATTGGCTTCTTTACCTAACGAAACGTTGTCCAAAAGCTAAACTAGCAAGTTAAAACTATCGTAAGAACACTAAATAGAGTATAACGGTCCAATTTGATGCCTTAGGAATGCTCAGTTCTATTGATAGACAAGTTTTTCACGTTTCGTGCAATTTTCAACTTAACTTGGTCTATTGGCTTCTTTACCTAACGAAACGTTGTCCAAAAGCTAAACTAGCAAGTTAAGACTTCTAAGAACACTAAATAGAGTATAACGGTCCAATATGATGCCTTAGGAATGCTCAATTCTATGCATAGACAAGTTTTTCACGTTTCGTGCAATTTTGAACTTAACTTGGTCTATTGGCTTCTTTACCTAACGAAACGTTGTCCAAAAGCTAAACTAGCAAGTTAAAACATCGTAGAACACTAAATAGAGTATAACGGTCCAATTTGATGCCTTAGGAATGCTCAGTTCTATTTGTAGACAAGTTTTTCACGTTTCGTGCAATTTTCAACTTAACTTGGTCTATTGGCTTCTTTACCTAACTGAAACGTTGTCCAAAAGCTAAACTAGAAAGTTAAGACTTCTAAGAACACTAAATAGAGTATAACGGTCCAATATGATGCCTTAGGAATGCTCAATTCTATGCATAGACAAGTTTTTCACGTTTCGTGCAATTTTGAACTTAACTTGGTCTATTGGCTTCTTTACCTAACGAAACGTTGTCCAAAAGCTAAACTAGCAAGTTAAGACATCGTAAGAACACTAAATAGAGTATAATGGTCCAATTTGATGCCTTAGGAATGCTCAGTTCTATTGTAGACAAGTTTTTCTACGTTTCGTGCAATTTTGAACTTAACTTGGTCTATTGGCTTCTTTACCTAACGAAACGTTGTCCAAAAGCTAAACTAGCAAGTTAAGACTTCTAAGAACACTAAATAGAGTATAACGGTCCAATTTGATGCCTTAGGAATGCTCAATTCTATGCATAGACAAGTTTTTCACGTTTCGTGCAATTTTGAACTTAACTTGGTCTATTGGCTTCTTTACCTAACGAAACGTTGTCCAAAAGCTAAACTAGCAAGTTAAAACATCGTAAGAACACTAAATAGAGTATAACGGTCCAATTTGATGCCTTAGGAATGCTCAGTTCTATTTGTAGACAAGTTTTTCACGTTTCGTGCAATTTTGCAACTTAACTTGGTCTATTGGCTTCTTTACCTAACGAAACGTTGTCCAAAAGCTAAACTAGCAAGTTAAGACTTCTAAGAACACTAAATAGAGTATAACGGTCCAATATGATGCCTTAGGAATGCTCAATTCTATGCATAGACAAGTTTTTCACGTTTCGTGCAATTTTGAACTTAACTTGGTCTATTGGCTTCTTTACCTAACGAAACGTTGTCCAAAAGCTAAACTAGCAAGTTAAGACTTCTAAGAACACTAAATAGAGTATAACGGTCCAATTTGATGCCTTAGGAATGCTCAATTCTATTGTAGACAAGTTTTTCATCGTTTCGTGCAATTTTGAACTTAACTTGGTCTATTGGCTTCTTTACCTAACGAAACGTTGTCCAAAAGCTAAACTAGCAAGTTAAGACTTCTAAGAACACTAAATAGAGTATAACGGTCCAATTTGATGCCTTAGGAATGCTCAATTCTATGCATAGACAAGTTTTTCACGTTTCGTGCAATTTTGAACTTAACTTGGTCTATTGGCTTCTTTACCTAACGAAACGTTGTCCAAAAGCTAAACTAGCAAGTTAAGACTTCTAAGAACACTAAATAGAGTATAACGGTCCAATATGATGCCTTAGGAATGCTCAATTCTATGCATAGACAAGTTTTTCACGTTTCGTGCAATTTTGAACTTAACTTGGTCTATTGGCTTCTTTACCTAACGAAACGTTGTCCAAAAGCTAAACTAGCAAGTTAAGACATTCTAAGAACACTAAATAGAGTATAACGGTCCAATTTGATGCCTTAGGAATGCTCAAGTTCTATTGTAGACAAGTTTTTCACGTTTCGTGCAATTTTCAACTTAACTTGGTCTATTGGCTTCTTTACCTAACGAAACGTTGTCCAAAAGCTAAACTAGCAAGTTAAGACTTCTAAGAACACTAAATAGAGTATAACGGTCCAATTTGATGCCTTAGGAATGCTCAATTCTATGCATAGACAAGTTTTTCACGTTTCGTGCAATTTTGAACTTAACTTGGTCTATTGGCTTCTTTACCTAACGAAACGTTGTCCAAAAGCTAAACTAGCAAGTTAAGACTTCTAGAACACTAAATAGAGTATAACGGTCCAATTTGATGCCTTAGGAATGCTCAAGTTCTATTGCATAGACAAGTTTTTCACGTTTCGTGCAATTTTGAACTTAACTTGGTCTATTGGCTTCTTTACCTAACGAAACGTTGTCCAAAAGCTAAACTAGCAAGTTAAGACTTCTAAGAACACTAAATAGAGTATAACGGTCCAATATGATGCCTTAGGAATGCTCAATTCTATGCATAGACAAGTTTTTCACGTTTCGTGCAATTTTGAACTTAACTTGGTCTATTGGCTTCTTTACCTAACGAAACGTTGTCCAAAAGCTAAACTAGCAAGTTAAGACTTCTAAGAACACTAAATAGAGTATAACGGTCCAATTTGATGCCTTAGGAATGCTCAATTCTATGCATAGACAAGTTTTTCACGTTTCGTGCAATTTTGAACTTAACTTGGTCTATTGGCTTCTTTACCTAACGAAACGTTGTCCAAAAGCTAAACTAGCAAGTTAAGACTTCTAAGAACACTAAATAGAGTATAACGGTCCAATTTGATGCCTTAGGAATGCTCAATTCTATGCATAGACAAGTTTTTCACGTTTCGTGCAATTTTGAACTTAACTTGGTCTATTGGCTTCTTTACCTAACGAAACGTTGTCCAAAAGCTAAACTAGCAAGTTAAGACTTCTAAGAACACTAAATAGAGTATAACGGTCCAATTTGATGCCTTAGGAATGCTCAATTCTATGCATAGACAAGTTTTTCACGTTTCGTGCAATTTTGAACTTAACTTGGTCTATTGGCTTCTTTACCTAACGAAACGTTGTCCAAAAGCTAAACTAGCAAGTTAAGACTTCGTAAGAACACTAAATAGAGTATAACGGTCCAATTTGATGCCTTAGGAATGCTCAATTCTATTGCATAGACAAGTTTTTCACGTTTCGTGCAATTTTCAACTTAACTTGGTCTATTGGCTTCTTTACCTAACGAAACGTTGTCCAAAAGCTAAACTAGCAAGTTAAGACTTCTAAGAACACTAAATAGAGTATAACGGTCCAATATGATGCCTTAGGAATGCTCAATTCTATGCATAGACAAGTTTTTCACGTTTCGTGCAATTTTGAACTTAACTTGGTCTATTGGCTTCTTTACCTAACGAAACGTTGTCCAAAAGCTAAACTAGCAAGTTAAGACATTCGTAAGAACACTAAATAGAGTATAACGGTCCAATTTGATGCCTTAGGAATGCTCAAGTTCTATTGCATAGACAAGTTTTTCACGTTTCGTGCAATTTTGAACTTAACTTGGTCTATTGGCTTCTTTACCTAACGAAACGTTGTCCAAAAGCTAAACTAGCAAGTTAAGACTTCTAAGAACACTAAATAGAGTATAACGGTCCAATATGATGCCTTAGGAATGCTCAATTCTATGCATAGACAAGTTTTTCACGTTTCGTGCAATTTTGAACTTAACTTGGTCTATTGGCTTCTTTACCTAACGAAACGTTGTCCAAAAGCTAAACTAGCAAGTTAAGACTTCTAAGAACACTAAATAGAGTATAACGGTCCAATTTGATGCCTTAGGAATGCTCAATTCTATGCATAGACAAGTTTTTCACGTTTCGTGCAATTTTGAACTTAACTTGGTCTATTGGCTTCTTTACCTAACGAAACGTTGTCCAAAAGCTAAACTAGCAAGTTAAGACTTCTAAGAACACTAAATAGAGTATAACGGTCCAATTTGATGTCCTTAGGAATGCTCAATTCTATGCATAGACAAGTTTTTCACGTTTCGTGCAATTTTGAACTTAACTTGGTCTATTGGCTTCTTTACCTAACGAAACGTTGTCCAAAAGCTAAACTAGCAAGTTAAGACTTCTAAGAACACTAAATAGAGTATAACGGTCCAATTTGATGCCTTAGGAATGCTCAATTCTATTGCATAGACAAGTTTTTCACGTTTCGTGCAATTTTGAACTTAACTTGGTCTATTGGCTTCTTTACCTAACGAAACGTTGTCCAAAAGCTAAACTAGCAAGTTAAGACTTCTAAGAACACTAAATAGAGTATAACGGTCCAATTTGATGCCTTAGGAATGCTCAATTCTATTGCATAGACAAGTTTTTCACGTTTCGTGCAATTTTGAACTTAACTTGGTCTATTGGCTTCTTTACCTAACGAAACGTTGTCCAAAAGCTAAACTAGCAAGTTAAGACTTCTAAGAACACTAAATAGAGTATAACGGTCCAATTTGATGCCTTAGGAATGCTCAATTCTATGCATAGACAAGTTTTTCACGTTTCGTGCAATTTTGAACTTAACTTGGTCTATTGGCTTCTTTACCTAACGAAACGTTGTCCAAAAGCTAAACTAGCAAGTTAAGACTTCTAAGAACACTAAATAGAGTATAACGGTCCAATTTGATGTCCTTAGGAATGCTCAATTCTATTGCTAGACAAGTTTTTCACGTTTCGTGCAATTTTCAACTTAACTTGGTCTATTGGCTTCTTTACCTAACGAAACGTTGTCCAAAAGCTAAACTAGCAAGTTAAGACTTCTAAGAACACTAAATAGAGTATAACGGTCCAATTTGATGCCTTAGGAATGCTCAATTCTATGCATAGACAAGTTTTTCACGTTTCGTGCAATTTTGAACTTAACTTGGTCTATTGGCTTCTTTACCTAACGAAACGTTGTCCAAAAGCTAAACTAGCAAGTTAAGACATTCGTAAGAACACTAAATAGAGTATAACGGTCCAATTTGATGCCTTAGGAATGCTCAATTCTATTGCATAGACAAGTTTTTCACGTTTCGTGCAATTTTGCAACTTAACTTGGTCTATTGGCTTCTTTACCTAACGAAACGTTGTCCAAAAGCTAAACTAGCAAGTTAAGACTTCTAAGAACACTAAATAGAGTATAACGGTCCAATATGATGCCTTAGGAATGCTCAATTCTATGCATAGACAAGTTTTTCACGTTTCGTGCAATTTTGAACTTAACTTGGTCTATTGGCTTCTTTACCTAACGAAACGTTGTCCAAAAGCTAAACTAGCAAGTTAAGACTTCTAAGAACACTAAATAGAGTATAACGGTCCAATTTGATGCCTTAGGAATGCTCAATTCTATGCATAGACAAGTTTTTCACGTTTCGTGCAATTTTGAACTTAACTTGGTCTATTGGCTTCTTTACCTAACGAAACGTTGTCCAAAAGCTAAACTAGCAAGTTAAGACTTCTAAGAACACTAAATAGAGTATAACGGTCCAATTTGATGTCCTTAGGAATGCTCAATTCTATGCATAGACAAGTTTTTCACGTTTCGTGCAATTTTGCAACTTAACTTGGTCTATTGGCTTCTTTACCTAACGAAACGTTGTCCAAAAGCTAAACTAGCAAGTTAAGACTTCTAAGAACACTAAATAGAGTATAACGGTCCAATTTGATGCCTTAGGAATGCTCAATTCTATGCATAGACAAGTTTTTCACGTTTCGTGCAATTTTGAACTTAACTTGGTCTATTGGCTTCTTTACCTAACGAAACGTTGTCCAAAAGCTAAACTAGCAAGTTAAGACATTCTAAGAACACTAAATAGAGTATAACGGTCCAATTTGATGCCTTAGGAATGCTCAATTCTATTGCATAGACAAGTTTTTCACGTTTCGTGCAATTTTCAACTTAACTTGGTCTATTGGCTTCTTTACCTAACGAAACGTTGTCCAAAAGCTAAACTAGCAAGTTAAGACTTCTAAGAACACTAAATAGAGTATAACGGTCCAATTTGATGCCTTAGGAATGCTCAATTCTATGCATAGACAAGTTTTTCACGTTTCGTGCAATTTTGAACTTAACTTGGTCTATTGGCTTCTTTACCTAACGAAACGTTGTCCAAAAGCTAAACTAGCAAGTTAAGACTTCTAAGAACACTAAATAGAGTATAACGGTCCAATTTGATGCCTTAGGAATGCTCAATTCTATTGCATAGACAAGTTTTTCACGTTTCGTGCAATTTTGAACTTAACTTGGTCTATTGGCTTCTTTACCTAACGAAACGTTGTCCAAAAGCTAAACTAGCAAGTTAAGACTTCTAAGAACACTAAATAGAGTATAACGGTCCAATTTGATGCCTTAGGAATGCTCAATTCTATGCATAGACAAGTTTTTCACGTTTCGTGCAATTTTGAACTTAACTTGGTCTATTGGCTTCTTTACCTAACGAAACGTTGTCCAAAAGCTAAACTAGCAAGTTAAGACTTCTAAGAACACTAAATAGAGTATAACGGTCCAATTTGATGCCTTAGGAATGCTCAATTCTATGCATAGACAAGTTTTTCACGTTTCGTGCAATTTTGAACTTAACTTGGTCTATTGGCTTCTTTACCTAACGAAACGTTGTCCAAAAGCTAAACTAGCAAGTTAAGACTTCTAAGAACACTAAATAGAGTATAACGGTCCAATTTGATGCCTTAGGAATGCTCAATTCTATTGCATAGACAAGTTTTTCACGTTTCGTGCAATTTTGAACTTAACTTGGTCTATTGGCTTCTTTACCTAACGAAACGTTGTCCAAAAGCTAAACTAGCAAGTTAAGACTTCTAAGAACACTAAATAGAGTATAACGGTCCAATTTGATGCCTTAGGAATGCTCAATTCTATGCATAGACAAGTTTTTCACGTTTCGTGCAATTTTGAACTTAACTTGGTCTATTGGCTTCTTTACCTAACGAAACGTTGTCCAAAAGCTAAACTAGCAAGTTAAGACTTCTAAGAACACTAAATAGAGTATAACGGTCCAATTTGATGCCTTAGGAATGCTCAAGTTCTATTGCTAGACAAGTTTTTCACGTTTCGTGCAATTTTCAACTTAACTTGGTCTATTGGCTTCTTTACCTAACGAAACGTTGTCCAAAAGCTAAACTAGCAAGTTAAGACTTCTAAGAACACTAAATAGAGTATAACGGTCCAATATGATGCCTTAGGAATGCTCAATTCTATGCATAGACAAGTTTTTCACGTTTCGTGCAATTTTGAACTTAACTTGGTCTATTGGCTTCTTTACCTAACGAAACGTTGTCCAAAAGCTAAACTAGCAAGTTAAGACTTCTAAGAACACTAAATAGAGTATAACGGTCCAATTTGATGCCTTAGGAATGCTCAATTCTATGTGTAGACAAGTTTTTCACGTTTCGTGCAATTTTCAACTTAACTTGGTCTATTGGCTTCTTTACCTAACGAAACGTTGTCCAAAAGCTAAACTAGCAAGTTAAGACTTCTAAGAACACTAAATAGAGTATAACGGTCCAATTTGATTCCTTAGGAATGCTCAATTCTATGCATAGACAAGTTTTTCACGTTTCGTGCAATTTTGAACTTAACTTGGTCTATTGGCTTCTTTACCTAACGAAACGTTGTCCAAAAGCTAAACTAGCAAGTTAAAACATCGTAGAACACTAAATAGAGTATAACGGTCCAATTTGATGCCTTAGGAATGCTCAGTTCTATTTGTAGACAAGTTTTTCACGTTTCGTGCAATTTTGAACTTAACTTGGTCTATTGGCTTCTTTACCTAACGAAACGTTGTCCAAAAGCTAAACTAGCAAGTTAAGACTTCTAAGAACACTAAATAGAGTATAACGGTCCAATTTGATGCCTTAGGAATGCTCAATTCTATGCATAGACAAGTTTTTCACGTTTCGTGCAATTTTGAACTTAACTTGGTCTATTGGCTTCTTTACCTAACGAAACGTTGTCCAAAAGCTAAACTAGCAAGTTAAGACTTCTAAGAACACTAAATAGAGTATAACGGTCCAATTTGATGTCTTAGGAATGCTCAATTCTATGTGTAGACAAGTTTTTCACGTTTCGTGCAATTTTGAACTTAACTTGGTCTATTGGCTTCTTTACCTAACGAAACGTTGTCCAAAAGCTAAACTAGCAAGTTAAGACTTCTAAGAACACTAAATAGAGTATAACGGTCCAATTTGATGCCTTAGGAATGCTCAATTCTATGCATAGACAAGTTTTTCACGTTTCGTGCAATTTTGAACTTAACTTGGTCTATTGGCTTCTTTACCTAACGAAACGTTGTCCAAAAGCTAAACTAGCAAGTTAAGACTCGTAAGAACACGAAATAGAGTATAACGGTCCATTTTGATGGCTTAGGAATGCTCAATTCTATTGCATAGACAAGTTTTTCACGTTTCGTGCAATTTTGAACTTAACTTGGTCTATTGGCTTCTTTACCTAACGAAACGTTGTCCAAAAGCTAAACTAGCAAGTTAAGACTTCTAAGAACACTAAATAGAGTATAACGGTCCAATATGATGCCTTAGGAATGCTCAATTCTATGCATAGACAAGTTTTTCACGTTTCGTGCAATTTTGAACTTAACTTGGTCTATTGGCTTCTTTACCTAACGAAACGTTGTCCAAAAGCTAAACTAGCAAGTTAAGACATTCGTAAGAACACTAAATAGAGTATAACGGTCCAATTTGATGCCTTAGGAATGCTCAATTCTATTGCTAGACAAGTTTTTCACGTTTCGTGCAATTTTCAACTTAACTTGGTCTATTGGCTTCTTTACCTAACGAAACGTTGTCCAAAAGCTAAACTAGCAAGTTAAGACTTCTAAGAACACTAAATAGAGTATAACGGTCCAATATGATGCCTTAGGAATGCTCAATTCTATGCATAGACAAGTTTTTCACGTTTCGTGCAATTTTGAACTTAACTTGGTCTATTGGCTTCTTTACCTAACGAAACGTTGTCCAAAAGCTAAACTAGCAAGTTAAGACTTCTAAGAACACTAAATAGAGTATAACGGTCCAATTTGATGCCTTAGGAATGCTCAATTCTATGCATAGACAAGTTTTTCACGTTTCGTGCAATTTTGAACTTAACTTGGTCTATTGGCTTCTTTACCTAACGAAACGTTGTCCAAAAGCTAAACTAGCAAGTTAAGACTTCTAAGAACACTAAATAGAGTATAACGGTCCAATTTGATGCCTTAGGAATGCTCAATTCTATTGCATAGACAAGTTTTTCACGTTTCGTGCAATTTTGAACTTAACTTGGTCTATTGGCTTCTTTACCTAACGAAACGTTGTCCAAAAGCTAAACTAGCAAGTTAAGACTTCTAAGAACACTAAATAGAGTATAACGGTCCAATTTGATGCCTTAGGAATGCTCAATTCTATGCATAGACAAGTTTTTCACGTTTCGTGCAATTTTGAACTTAACTTGGTCTATTGGCTTCTTTACCTAACGAAACGTTGTCCAAAAGCTAAACTAGCAAGTTAAGACTTCGTAAGAACACTAAATAGAGTATAACGGTCCAATTTGATGCCTTAGGAATGCTCAGTTCTATTGCATAGACAAGTTTTTCACGTTTCGTGCAATTTTCAACTTAACTTGGTCTATTGGCTTCTTTACCTAACGAAACGTTGTCCAAAAGCTAAACTAGCAAGTTAAGACTTCTAAGAACACTAAATAGAGTATAACGGTCCAATTTGATGCCTTAGGAATGCTCAATTCTATGCATAGACAAGTTTTTCACGTTTCGTGCAATTTTGAACTTAACTTGGTCTATTGGCTTCTTTACCTAACGAAACGTTGTCCAAAAGCTAAACTAGCAAGTTAAAGACATCGTAAGAACACTAAATAGAGTATAACGGTCCAATTTGATGCCTTAGGAATGCTCAGTTCTATTGCATAGACAAGTTTTTCACGTTTCGTGCAATTTTCAACTTAACTTGGTCTATTGGCTTCTTTACCTAACGAAACGTTGTCCAAAAGCTAAACTAGCAAGTTAAGACTTCTAAGAACACTAAATAGAGTATAACGGTCCAATATGATGCCTTAGGAATGCTCAATTCTATGCATAGACAAGTTTTTCACGTTTCGTGCAATTTTGAACTTAACTTGGTCTATTGGCTTCTTTACCTAACGAAACGTTGTCCAAAAGCTAAACTAGCAAGTTAAGACTTCTAAGAACACTAAATAGAGTATAACGGTCCAATATGATGCCTTAGGAATGCTCAATTCTATGCATAGACAAGTTTTTCACGTTTCGTGCAATTTTGAACTTAACTTGGTCTATTGGCTTCTTTACCTAACGAAACGTTGTCCAAAAGCTAAACTAGCAAGTTAAGACTTCTAAGAACACTAAATAGAGTATAACGGTCCAATTTGATGCCTTAGGAATGCTCAATTCTATTGTAGACAAGTTTTTCACGTTTCGTGCAATTTTCAACTTAACTTGGTCTATTGGCTTCTTTACCTAACGAAACGTTGTCCAAAAGCTAAACTAGCAAGTTAAGACTTCTAAGAACACTAAATAGAGTATAACGGTCCAATTTGATGCCTTAGGAATGCTCAATTCTATGCATAGACAAGTTTTTCACGTTTCGTGCAATTTTGAACTTAACTTGGTCTATTGGCTTCTTTACCTAACGAAACGTTGTCCAAAAGCTAAACTAGCAAGTTAAGACTTCTAAGAACACTAAATAGAGTATAACGGTCCAATTTGATGCCTTAGGAATGCTCAATTCTATTGCTAGACAAGTTTTTCACGTTTCGTGCAATTTTGAACTTAACTTGGTCTATTGGCTTCTTTACCTAACGAAACGTTGTCCAAAAGCTAAACTAGCAAGTTAAGACTTCTAAGAACACTAAATAGAGTATAACGGTCCAATTTGATGCCTTAGGAATGCTCAATTCTATGCATAGACAAGTTTTTCACGTTTCGTGCAATTTTGAACTTAACTTGGTCTATTGGCTTCTTTACCTAACGAAACGTTGTCCAAAAGCTAAACTAGCAAGTTAAGACTTCTAAGAACACTAAATAGAGTATAACGGTCCAATTTGATGCCTTAGGAATGCTCAATTCTATGTGTAGACAAGTTTTTCTACGTTTCGTGCAATTTTCAACTTAACTTGGTCTATTGGCTTCTTTACCTAACGAAACGTTGTCCAATAGCTAAACTAGCAAGTTAAGACTTCTAAGAACACTAAATAGAGTATAACGGTCCAATTTGATGCCATAGGAATGCTCAATTCTATGCATAGACAAGTTTTTCACGTTTCGTGCAATTTTGAACTTAACTTGGTCTATTGGCTTCTTTACCTAACGAAACGTTGTCCAAAAGTTAAACTAGCAAGTTAAAACATCGTAGAACATTAAATAGAGTATAACGGTCCAATTTGATGCCTTAGGAATGCTCAGTTCTATTTGTAGACAAGTTTTTCACGTTTCGTGCAATTTTGAACTTAACTTGGTCTATTGGCTTCTTTACCTAACGAAACGTTGTCTAAAAGCTAAACTAGCAAGTTAAGACTTCTAAGAACACTAAATAGAGTATAACGGTCCAATTTGATGCCTTAGGAATGCTCAATTCTATGCATAGACAAGTTTTTCACGTTTCGTGCAATTTTGAACTTAACTTGGTCTATTGGCTTCTTTACCTAACGAAACATTGTCTAAAAGAAAAATTAGCAAGTTAAGACTTCTAAGAACACTAAATAGAGTATAACGGTCCAATTTGATGCCTTAGGAATGCTCAATTCTATGTGTAGACAAGTTTTTCTCGTTTCGTGCAATTTTCAACTTAACTTGGTCTATTGGCTTCTTTACCTAACGAAACGTTGTCCAAAAGCTAAACTAGCAAGTTAAGACTTCTAAGAACACTAAATAGAGTATAACGGTCCAATTTGATTCCTTAGGAATGCTCAATTCTATGCATAGACAAGTTTTTCACGTTTCGTGCAATTTTGAACTTAACTTGGTCTATTGGCTTCTTTACCTAACGAAACGTTGTCCAAAAGCTAAACTAGCAAGTTAAGACATTCGTAAGAACACTAAATAGAGTATAACGGTCCAATTTGATGCCTTAGGAATGCTCAGTTCTATTTGTAGACAAGTTTTTCACGTTTCGTGCAATTTTCAACTTAACTTGGTCTATTGGCTTCTTTACCTAACGAAACGTTGTCCAAAAGCTAAACTAGCAAGTTAAGACTTCTAAGAACACTAAATAGAGTATAACGGTCCAATTTGATGCCTTAGGAATGCTCAATTCTATTGCATAGACAAGTTTTTCACGTTTCGTGCAATTTTCGAACTTAACTTGGTCTATTGGCTTCTTTACCTAACGAAACGTTGTCCAAAAGCTAAACTAGCAAGTTAAGACTTCTAAGAACACTAAATAGAGTATAACGGTCCAATTTGATGCCTTAGGAATGCTCAAGTTCTATGCATAGACAAGTTTTTCTCGTTTCGTGCAATTTTGCAACTTAACTTGGTCTATTGGCTTCTTTACCTAACGAAACGTTGTCCAAAAGCTAAACTAGCAAGTTAAGACTTCTAAGAACACTAAATAGAGTATAACGGTCCAATTTGATGCCTTAGGAATGCTCAATTCTATGCATAGACAAGTTTTTCACGTTTCGTGCAATTTTGAACTTAACTTGGTCTATTGGCTTCTTTACCTAACGAAACGTTGTCCAAAAGCTAAACTAGCAAGTTAAGACTTCTAAGAACACTAAATAGAGTATAACGGTCCAATATGATGCCTTAGGAATGCTCAATTCTATGCATAGACAAGTTTTTCACGTTTCGTGCAATTTTGAACTTAACTTGGTCTATTGGCTTCTTTACCTAACGAAACGTTGTCCAAAAGCTAAACTAGCAAGTTAAGACTTCTAAGAACACTAAATAGAGTATAACGGTCCAATTTGATGCCTTAGGAATGCTCAATTCTATTGCATAGACAAGTTTTTCACGTTTCGTGCAATTTTGAACTTAACTTGGTCTATTGGCTTCTTTACCTAACGAAACGTTGTCCAAAAGCTAAACTAGCAAGTTAAGACTTCTAAGAACACTAAATAGAGTATAACGGTCCAATTTGATGCCTTAGGAATGCTCAATTCTATGTGTAGACAAGTTTTTCACGTTTCGTGCAATTTTCAACTTAACTTGGTCTATTGGCTTCTTTACCTAACGAAACGTTGTCCAAAAGCTAAACTAGCAAGTTAAGACTTCTAAGAACACTAAATAGAGTATAACGGTCCAATTTGATGCCTTAGGAATGCTCAATTCTATGCATAGACAAGTTTTTCACGTTTCGTGCAATTTTGAACTTAACTTGGTCTATTGGCTTCTTTACCTAACGAAACGCTGTCCAAAAGCTAAACTAGCAAGTTAAAACATCGTAAGAACACTAAATAGAGTATAACGGTCCAATTTGATGCCTTAGGAATGCTCAGTTCTATTTGTAGACAAGTTTTTCACGTTTCGTGCTAATTTTCAACTTAACTTGGTCTATTGGCTTCTTTACCTAACGAAACGTTGTCCAAAAGCTAAACTAGCAAGTTAAGACTTCTAAGAACACTAAATAGAGTATAACGGTCCAATTTGATTCCTTAGGAATGCTCAATTCTATGCATAGACAAGTTTTTCACGTTTCGTGCAATTTTGAACTTAACTTGGTCTATTGGCTTCTTTACCTAACGAAACGTTGTCCAAAAGCTAAACTAGCAAGTTAAAACATCGTAGAACACTAAATAGAGTATAACGGTCCAATTTGATGCCTTAGGAATGCTCAGTTCTATTTGTAGACAAGTTTTTCACGTTTCGTGCAATTTTCAACTTAACTTGGTCTATTGGCTTCTTTACCTAACGAAACGTTGTCCAAAAGCTAAACTAGCAAGTTAAGACTTCTAAGAACACTAAATAGAGTATAACGGTCCAATTTGATGCCTTAGGAATGCTCAATTCTATGCATAGACAAGTTTTTCACGTTTCGTGCAATTTTGAACTTAACTTGGTCTATTGGCTTCTTTACCTAACGAAACGTTGTCCAAAAGCTAAACTAGCAAGTTAAGACTTCTAAGAACACTAAATAGAGTATAACGGTCCAATTTGATGCCTTAGGAATGCTCAGTTCTATGCATAGACAAGTTTTTCACGTTTCGTGCAATTTTGAACTTAACTTGGTCTATTGGCTTCTTTACCTAACGAAACGTTGTCCAAAAGCTAAACTAGCAAGTTAAGACTTCTAAGAACACTAAATAGAGTATAACGGTCCAATTTGATGCCTTAGGAATGCTCAATTCTATGCATAGACAAGTTTTTCACGTTTCGTGCAATTTTGAACTTAACTTGGTCTATTGGCTTCTTTACCTAACGAAACGTTGTCCAAAAGCTAAACTAGCAAGTTAAGACATTCGTAAGAACACTAAATAGAGTATAACGGTCCAATTTGATGCCTTAGGAATGCTCAAGTTCTATTGCATAGACAAGTTTTTCACGTTTCGTGCAATTTTGCAACTTAACTTGGTCTATTGGCTTCTTTACCTAACGAAACGTTGTCCAAAAGCTAAACTAGCAAGTTAAGACTTCTAAGAACACTAAATAGAGTATAACGGTCCAATTTGATGTCTTAGGAATGCTCAATTCTATGTGTAGACAAGTTTTTCTCGTTTCGTGCAATTTTCAACTTAACTTGGTCTATTGGCTTCTTTACCTAACGAAACGTTGTCCAAAAGCTAAACTAGCAAGTTAAGACTTCTAAGAACACTAAATAGAGTATAACGGTCCAATTTGATGCCTTAGGAATGCTCAATTCTATGCATAGACAAGTTTTTCACGTTTCGTGCAATTTTGAACTTAACTTGGTCTATTGGCTTCTTTACCTAACGAAACGTTGTCCAAAAGCTAAACTAGCAAGTTAAAACATCGTAGAACACTAAATAGAGTATAACGGTCCAATTTGATGCCTTAGGAATGCTCAGTTCTATTGTAGACAAGTTTTTCATCGTTTCGTGCAATTTTGAACTTAACTTGGTCTATTGGCTTCTTTACCTAACGAAACGTTGTCCAAAAGCTAAACTAGCAAGTTAAGACTTCTAAGAACACTAAATAGAGTATAACGGTCCAATAATGATGCCTTAGGAATGCTCAATTCTATGCATAGACAAGTTTTTCTCGTTTCGTGCAATTCTGAACTTAACTTGGTCTATTGGCTTCTTTACCTAACGAAACGTTGTCCAAAAGCTAAACTAGCAAGTTAAAACATCGTAGAACACTAAATAGAGTATAACGGTCCAATTTGATGCCTTAGGAATGCTCACTTCTATTCATAGACAAGTTTTTCACGTTTCGTGCAATTTTGAACTTAACTTGGTCTATTGGCTTCTTTACCTAACGAAACGTTGTCCAAAAGCTAAACTAGCAAGTTAAGACTTCTAAGAACACTAAATAGAGTATAACGGTCCAATTTGATGCCTTAGGAATGCTCAATTCTATGCATAGACAAGTTTTTCACGTTTCGTGCAATTTTGAACTTAACTTGGTCTATTGGCTTCTTTACCTAACGAAACGTTGTCCAAAAGCTAAACTAGCAAGTTAAGACTTCTAAGAACACTAAATAGAGTATAACGGTCCAATTTGATGCCTTAGGAATGCTCAGTTCTATTGCGTAGACAAGTTTTTCATCGTTTCGTGCAATTTTCAACTTAACTTGGTCTATTGGCTTCTTTACCTAACGAAACGTTGTCCAAAAGCTAAACTAGCAAGTTAAGACTTCTAAGAACACTAAATAGAGTATAACGGTCCAATTTGATGCCTTAGGAATGCTCAATTCGATGCATAGACAAGTTTTTCACGTTTCGTGCAATTTTGAACTTAACTTGGTCTATTGGCTTCTTTACCTAACGAAACGTTGTCCAAAAGCTAAACTAGCAAGTTAAGACTTCTAAGAACACTAAATAGAGTATAACGGTCCAATTTGATGCCTTAGGAATGCTCAATTCTATGCATAGACAAGTTTTTCACGTTTCGTGCAATTTTGAACTTAACTTGGTCTATTGGCTTCTTTACCTAACGAAACGTTGTCCAAAAGCTAAACTAGCAAGTTAAGACATTCGTAAGAACACTAAATAGAGTATAACGGTCCAATTTGATGCCTTAGGAATGCTCAATTCTATGTGTAGACAAGTTTTTCACGTTTCGTGCAATTTTCAACTTAACTTGGTCTATTGGCTTCTTTACCTAACGAAACGTTGTCCAAAAGCTAAACTAGCAAGTTAAGACTTCTAAGAACACTAAATAGAGTATAACGGTCCAATTGATGCCTTAGGAATGCTCAATTCTATGCATAGACAAGTTTTTCACGTTTCGTGCAATTTTGAACTTAACTTGGTCTATTGGCTTCTTTACCTAACGAAACGTTGTCCAAAAGCTAAACTAGCAAGTTAAGACTTCTAAGAACACTAAATAGAGTATAACGGTCCAATTTGATGCCTTAGGAATGCTCAATTCTATGTGTAGACAAGTTTTTTCATCGTTTCGTGCAATTTTCAACTTAACTTGGTCTATTGGCTTCTTTACCTAACGAAACGTTGTCCAAAAGCTAAACTAGCAAGTTAAGACTTCTAAGAACACTAAATAGAGTATAACGGTCCAATTTGATGCCTTAGGAATGCTCAATTCTATGCATAGACAAGTTTTTCACGTTTCGTGCAATTTTGAACTTAACTTGGTCTATTGGCTTCTTTAGCCTAACGAAACGTTGTCCAAAAGCTAAACTAGCAAGTTAAAACATTCGTAGAACACTAAATAGAGTATAACGGTCCAATTTGATGCCTTAGGAATGCTCAGTTCTATTTGCATAGACAAGTTTTTCACGTTTCGTGCAATTTTGAACTTAACTTGGTCTATTGGCTTCTTTACCTAACGAAACGTTGTCCAAAAGCTAAACTAGCAAGTTAAGACTTCTAAGAACACTAAATAGAGTATAACGGTCCAATTTGATGCCTTAGGAATGCTCAATTCTATGCATAGACAAGTTTTTCACGTTTCGTGCAATTTTGAACTTAACTTGGTCTATTGGCTTCTTTACCTAACGAAACGTTGTCCAAAAGCTAAACTAGCAAGTTAAGACTTCTAAGAACACTAAATAGAGTATAACGGTCCAATTTGATGCCTTAGGAATGCTCAGTTCTATGCTAGACAAGTTTTTCACGTTTCGTGCAATTTTGAACTTAACTTGGTCTATTGGCTTCTTTACCTAACGAAACGTTGTCCAAAAGCTAAACTAGCAAGTTAAGACTTCTAAGAACACTAAATAGAGTATAACGGTCCAATTTGATGCCTTAGGAATGCTCAATTCTATGCATAGACAAGTTTTTCACGTTTCGTGCAATTTTGAACTTAACTTGGTCTATTGGCTTCTTTACCTAACGAAACGTTGTCCAAAAGCTAAACTAGCAAGTTAAGACTTCTAAGAACACTAAATAGAGTATAACGGTCCAATATTGATGCCTTAGGAATGCTCAATTCTATGCATAGACAAGTTTTTCACGTTTCGTGCAATTTTGAACTTAACTTGGTCTATTGGCTTCTTTACCTAACGAAACGTTGTCCAAAAGCTAAACTAGCAAGTTAAGACTTCTAAGAACACTAAATAGAGTATAACGGTCCAATTTGATGCCTTAGGAATGCTCAATTCTATGCATAGACAAGTTTTTCACGTTTCGTGCAATTTTGAACTTAACTTGGTCTATTGGCTTCTTTACCTAACGAAACGTTGTCCAAAAGCTAAAACTAGCAAGTTAAGACTTCTAAGAACACTAAATAGAGTATAACGGTCCAATTTGATGCCTTAGGAATGCTCAGTTCTATGCATAGACAAGTTTTTCTACGTTTCGTGCAATTTTGAACTTAACTTGGTCTATTGGCTTCTTTACCTAACGAAACGTTGTCCAAAAGCTAAACTAGCAAGTTAAGACTTCTAAGAACACTAAATAGAGTATAACGGTCCAATTTGATGCCTTAGGAATGCTCAATTCTATGCATAGACAAGTTTTTCACGTTTCGTGCAATTTTGAACTTAACTTGGTCTATTGGCTTCTTTACCTAACGAAACGTTGTCCAAAAGCTAAACTAGCAAGTTAAGACTTCTAAGAACACTAAATAGAGTATAACGGTCCAATTTGATGCCTTAGGAATGCTCAATTCTATGCATAGACAAGTTTTTCACGTTTCGTGCAATTTTGAACTTAACTTGGTCTATTGGCTTCTTTACCTAACGAAACGTTGTCCAAAAGCTAAACTAGCAAGTTAAGACTTCTAAGAACACTAAATAGAGTATAACGGTCCAATTTGATGCCTTAGGAATGCTCAATTCTATGCTAGACAAGTTTTTCACGTTTCGTGCAATTTTGAACTTAACTTGGTCTATTGGCTTCTTTACCTAACGAAACGTTGTCCAAAAGCTAAACTAGCAAGTTAAGACTTCTAAGAACACTAAATAGAGTATAACGGTCCAATTTGATGCCTTAGGAATGCTCAATTCTATGCATAGACAAGTTTTTCACGTTTCGTGCAATTTTGAACTTAACTTGGTCTATTGGCTTCTTTACCTAACGAAACGTTGTCCAAAAGCTAAACTAGCAAGTTAAGACTTCTAAGAACACTAAATAGAGTATAACGGTCCAATTTGATGCCTTAGGAATGCTCAAGTTCTATTGCTAGACAAGTTTTTCACGTTTCGTGCAATTTTCAACTTAACTTGGTCTATTGGCTTCTTTACCTAACGAAACGTTGTCCAAAAGCTAAACTAGCAAGTTAAGACTTCTAAGAACACTAAATAGAGTATAACGGTCCAATTTGATGCCTTAGGAATGCTCAATTCTATGCATAGACAAGTTTTTCACGTTTCGTGCAATTTTGAACTTAACTTGGTCTATTGGCTTCTTTACCTAACGAAACGTTGTCCAAAAGCTAAACTAGCAAGTTAAGACATCTAAGAACACTAAATAGAGTATAACGGTCCAATTTGATGCCTTAGGAATGCTCAAGTTCTATTGTAGACAAGTTTTTCACGTTTCGTGCAATTTTCAACTTAACTTGGTCTATTGGCTTCTTTACCTAACGAAACGTTGTCCAAAAGCTAAACTAGCAAGTTAAGACTTCTAAGAACACTAAATAGAGTATAACGGTCCAATATTGATGCCTTAGGAATGCTCAATTCTATGCATAGACAAGTTTTTCACGTTTCGTGCAATTTTGAACTTAACTTGGTCTATTGGCTTCTTTACCTAACGAAACGTTGTCCAAAAGCTAAACTAGCAAGTTAAGACTTCTAAGAACACTAAATAGAGTATAACGGTCCAATTGATGCCTTAGGAATGCTCAATTCTATGCATAGACAAGTTTTTCACGTTTCGTGCAATTTTGAACTTAACTTGGTCTATTGGCTTCTTTACCTAACGAAACGTTGTCCAAAAGCTAAACTAGCAAGTTAAGACTTCTAAGAACACTAAATAGAGTATAACGGTCCAATTTGATGCCTTAGGAATGCTCAATTCTATGTGTAGACAAGTTTTTCTCGTTTCGTGCAATTTTCAACTTAACTTGGTCTATTGGCTTCTTTACCTAACGAAACGTTGTCCAAAAGCTAAACTAGCAAGTTAAGACTTCTAAGAACACTAAATAGAGTATAACGGTCCAATTTGATGCCTTAGGAATGCTCAATTCTATGCATAGACAAGTTTTTCACGTTTCGTGCAATTTTGAACTTAACTTGGTCTATTGGCTTCTTTACCTAACGAAACGTTGTCCAAAAGCTAAACTAGCAAGTTAAAACATCGTAGAACACTAAATAGAGTATAACGGTCCAATTTGATGCCTTAGGAATGCTCAGTTCTATTTGTAGACAAGTTTTTCACGTTTCGTGCAATTTTCAACTTAACTTGGTCTATTGGCTTCTTTACCTAACGAAACGTTGTCCAAAAGCTAAACTAGCAAGTTAAGACTTCTAAGAACACTAAATAGAGTATAACGGTCCAATATTGATGCCTTAGGAATGCTCAATTC
This sequence comes from Tripterygium wilfordii, assembly GCF_013401445.1. Taxonomy (NCBI): domain Eukaryota; kingdom Viridiplantae; phylum Streptophyta; class Magnoliopsida; order Celastrales; family Celastraceae; genus Tripterygium; species Tripterygium wilfordii. The sequence goes on along the minus strand of NW_024056342.1, from coordinate 4,876 downwards.
TATGCATAGACAAGTTTTTCACGTTTCGTGCAATTTTGAACTTAACTTGGTCTATTGGCTTCTTTACCTAACGAAACGTTGTCCAAAAGCTAAACTAGCAAGTTAAGACTTCTAAGAACACTAAATAGAGTATAACGGTCCAATTTGATGCCTTAGGAATGCTCAATTCTATGCTGTAGACAAGTTTTTCACGTTTCGTGCAATTTTCAACTTAACTTGGTCTATTGGCTTCTTTACCTAACGAAACGTTGTCCAAAAGCTAAACTAGCAAGTTAAGACTTCTAAGAACACTAAATAGAGTATAACGGTCCAATTTGATGCCTTAGGAATGCTCAATTCTATGCATAGACAAGTTTTTCACGTTTCGTGCAATTTTGAACTTAACTTGGTCTATTGGCTTCTTTACCTAACGAAACGTTGTCCAAAAGCTAAACTAGCAAGTTAAGACATTCTAAGAACACTAAATAGAGTATAACGGTCCAATTTGATGCCTTAGGAATGCTCAGTTCTATTGCTAGACAAGTTTTTCACGTTTCGTGCAATTTTCGAACTTAACTTGGTCTATTGGCTTCTTTACCTAACGAAACGTTGTCCAAAGCTAAACTAGCAAGTTAAGACTTCTAAGAACACTAAATAGAGTATAACGGTCCAATTTGATGCCTTAGGAATGCTCAATTCTATGCATAGACAAGTTTTTCACGTTTCGTGCAATTTTGAACTTAACTTGGTCTATTGGCTTCTTTACCTAACGAAACGTTGTCCAAAAGCTAAACTAGCAAGTTAAGACTTCTAAGAACACTAAATAGAGTATAACGGTCCAATTTGATGCCTTAGGAATGCTCAAGTTCTATTGCATAGACAAGTTTTTCACGTTTCGTGCAATTTTGCAACTTAACTTGGTCTATTGGCTTCTTTACCTAACGAAACGTTGTCCAAAAGCTAAACTAGCAAGTTAAGACTTCTAAGAACACTAAATAGAGTATAACGGTCCAATAATGATGCCTTAGGAATGCTCAATTCTATGCATAGACAAGTTTTTCACGTTTCGTGCAATTTTGAACTTAACTTGGTCTATTGGCTTCTTTACCTAACGAAACGTTGTCCAAAAGCTAAACTAGCAAGTTAAAACATCGTAGAACACTAAATAGAGTATAACGGTCCAATTTGATGCCTTAGGAATGCTCAGTTCTATTTGTAGACAAGTTTTTCACGTTTCGTGCAATTTTCAACTTAACTTGGTCTATTGGCTTCTTTACCTAACGAAACGTTGTCCAAAAGCTAAACTAGCAAGTTAAGACTTCTAAGAACACTAAATAGAGTATAACGGTCCAATTTGATGTCCTTAGGAATGCTCAATTCTATTGCATAGACAAGTTTTTCACGTTTCGTGCAATTTTGAACTTAACTTGGTCTATTGGCTTCTTTACCTAACGAAACGTTGTCCAAAAGCTAAACTAGCAAGTTAAAACATCGTAGAACACTAAATAGAGTATAACGGTCCAATTTGATGCCTTAGGAATGCTCAGTTCTATTTGTAGACAAGTTTTTCACGTTTCGTGCAATTTTCAACTTAACTTGGTCTATTGGCTTCTTTACCTAACGAAAACGTTGTCCAAAAGCTAAACTAGCAAGTTAAGACTTCTAGAACACTAAATAGAGTATAACGGTCCAATTTGATGCCTTAGGAATGCTCAATTCTATTGCATAGACAAGTTTTTCACGTTTCGTGCAATTTTGAACTTAACTTGGTCTATTGGCTTCTTACCTAACGAAACGTTGTCCAAAAGCTAAACTAGCAAGTTAAAACATCGTAGAACACTAAATAGAGTATAACGGTCCAATTTGATGCCTTAGGAATGCTCAGTTCTATTTGTAGACAAGTTTTTCACGTTTCGTGCAATTTCAACTTAACTTGGTCTATTGGCTTCTTTACCTACGAAACGTTGTCCAAAAGCTAAACTAGCAAGTTAAGACTTCTAAGAACACTAAATAGAGTATAACGGTCCAATTGATGCCTTAGGAATGCTCAATTCTATGCATAGACAAGTTTTTCACGTTCGTGCAATTTTGAACTTAACTTGGTCTATTGGCTTCTTTACCTAACGAAACGTTGTCCAAAGCTAAACTAGCAAGTTAAAACATCGTAGAACACTAAATAGAGTATAACGGTTCCCATTGATGCCTTAGGAATGCTCAAGTTCTATTTGTAGACAAGTTTTTCACGTTTCGTGCAATTTTGCAACTTAACTTGGTCTATTGGCTTCTTTACCTAACGAAACGTTGTCCAAAAGCTAAAACTAGCAAGTTAATACTTCTAAGAACCTAAATAGAGTATAACGGTCCAATTTGATGCCTTAGGAATGCTCAATTCTATGCATAGACAAGTTTTTCACGTTTCGTGCAATTTTGAACTTAACTTGGTCTATTGGCTTCTTTACCTAACGAAACGGTGTCCAAAAGCTAAACTAGCAAGTTAAAACATCGTAGAACACTAAATAGAGTATAACGGTCCAAATTTGATGCCTTAGGAAATGCTCAGTTTCTATTTGTAGACAAGTTTTTTCACTGGTTCGTGCAATTTTCAACTTAACTTGGTCTATTGGCTTCTTTACCTAACGAAACGTTGTCCAAAAGCTAAACTAGCAAGTTAAGACTTCTAAGAACACTAAATAGAGTATAACGGTCCAATTTGATGCCTTAGGAATGCTCAATTCTATGCAATAGACAAGTTTTTCACGTTTCGTGCAATTTTGAACTTAACTTGGTCTATTGGCTTCTTTACCTAACGAAACGTTGTCCAAAAGCTAAACTAGCAAGTTAAGACTTCTAAGAACACTAAATAGAGGTATAACGTGTCCAATTTGATGCCTTAGGAATGCTCAAGTTCTATGCATAGACAAGTTTTTCACGTTCGTGCAATTTTGAACTTAACTTGGTCTATTGGCTTCTTTACCTAACGAAACGTTGTCCAAAAGCTAAACTAGCAAGTTAAGACTTCTAAGAACACTAAATAGAGTATAACGGTCAATATTGATGCCTTAGGAATGCTCATTCTATGCATAGACAAGTTTTTCATCGTTTCGTGCAAATTTTGAACTTAACTTGGTCTATTGGCTTCTTTACCTAACGAAACGTTGTCCAAAACCTAAACTAGCAAGTTAAGACTTCTAAGAACACTAAATAGAGTATAACGGTCCAATTTGATGCCTTATGGAATGCTCAATTCTATGCATATACAAGTTTTTCACGTTTCGTGCAATTTTGAACTTAACTTGGTCTATTGGCTTCTTTACCTAACGAAACGTTGTCCAAAAGCTAAACTAGCAAGTTAAGACTTCTAAGAACACTAAATAGAGTATAAACGGTCCAATTTGATGCCTTAGGAATGCTCAATTCTATGCATAGACAAGTTTTTCACGTTTCGTGCAATTTTGAACTTAACTTGGTCTATTGGCTTCTTTACCTAACGAAACGTTGTCCAAAAGCTAAACTAGCAAGTTAAGACTTCTAAGAACACTAAATAGAGTATAACGGTCCAATTTGATGCCTTAGGAATGCTCAATTCTATGCATAGACAAGTTTTTCACGTTTCGTGCAATTTTGAACTTAACTTGGTCTATTGGCTTCTTTACCTAACGAAACGTTGTCCCAAAAGCTAAACTAGCAAGTTAAGACTTCTAAGAACACTAAATAGAGTATAACGGTCCAATTTGATGCCTTAGGAATGCTCAATTCTATGCATAGACAAGTTTTTTCACGTTTTCGTGCAATTTTGAACTTAACTTGGTCTATTGGCTTCTTTACCTAACGAAACGTTGTCCAAAAGCTAAACTAGCAAGTTAAAGACATCGTATAGAACACTAAATAGAGTATAACGGTCCAATTTGATGCCTTAGGAATGCCAGTTCTATGTGAGACAAGTTTTTCTCGTTTCGTGCAATTTTGAACTTAACTTGGTCTATTGGCTTCTTTACCTAACGAAACGTTGTCCAAAAGCTAACTAGCAAGTTAAGACTTCTAAGAACACTAAATAGAGTATAACGGTCCAATTTGATGCCTTAGGAATGCTCAATTCTATGCATAGACAAGTTTTTTCACTTTCGTGCAATTTTGAACTTAACTTGGTCTATTGGCTTCTTTACCTAACGAAACGTTGTCCCAAAGCTAAACTAGCAAGTTAAACTTCTAAGAACACTAAATAGAGTATAACGGTCCAATTGATGCCTTAGGAATGCTCAGTTCTATGCATAGACAAGTTTTTCTCGTTTCGTGCAATTTTGAACTTAACTTGGTCTATTGGCTTCTTTACCTAACGAAACGTTGTCCAAAAGCTAAACTAGCAAGTTAAGAACTTCTAAGAACACTAAATAGAGTATAACGGTCAATTTGATGCTTAGGAATGCTCATTCTATGCATAGACAAGTTTTTCACGTTTCGTGCAATTTTGAACTTACTTGTTCTATTGGCTTCTTTACCTAACGAAACGTTGTCCAAAAGCTAAACTAGCAGTTAAGACTTCTAAGAACCTAAATAGAGTATACTCAATTTGATGCTTAGGAATGCTCAATTCTATGCATAGACAAGTTTTTTCACGTTTCGTGCAATTTTGAACTTAACTTGGTCTAATTGGCTTCTTTACTAACGAAACGTTGTCCAAAAGCTAACTAGCAAGTTAAGACTTCTAAGAACACTAAATAGAGTATGAACGGTCCAATTTGATGCCTTAGGAATGCTCATTCTATGATAGACAAGTTTTTCACGTTTCGTGCTTTTGAACTTAACTTGGTCTATTGGCTTCTTTACCTAACGAAACGTTGTCCAAAAGCTAAACTAGCAGTTAAACATCGTAGACACTAAATAGAGTATAACGGTCCCA